>NW_028118423.1:42500-47500 GCF_965113295.1 Leuciscus leuciscus
TTTCCTTTTTATTTGTTGCATGAGGCATGTGTCTAATATCTCTTGTTGCAGGCACTTGAACACTGGCTTTTCTTTACAAAGAACAATTGAAATAAAACTCAAGGAACTAAGTATATTGGTCTTTTATTAAACTTTTCATTATATTATAATGAAAAGTTTTTTTTTTTTTTTTTTTTTGGCAATGTTGTGTAATATGGCACATGCAGCAATGTCACAGGCCCTGTCAGGTGTGCAAACCTCAGACTTATCAGACACTGAAATCTTCCCTTTAGTTAGCCAAAGTTCATTTCATTGAATGCCCTTGTCCTGGCTAGAGCTGCATAACTGGTTTGGGTCAGGGAATGGGGTCATAAAACACCTGTCTGCAGGCAGGAACATGTCATAATCACCTATGAAGAAATGCAGTTCTGTTAGGATCAGCATAAGTGTATGTAATACAGTGAGCTTGATATTTAATTGTGGAACTTTCCTTACCACTTTCAAATAATGTGCATAAATGTGAATCTCTGAAAATTCTTAAGTCATGCACAGATCCTGGCCATTTTGCTTTCACATTTGTGATATGGAAGATTTTAGTCAACTGACTTTTTTTATTTGATATAATATTATTAATCTGGAATATTAAGACTCCCAATAGTAACTGGGCTGCACATTTACATTGTGAACCCCCTTTCTGTTCACATAATCCCCTTCATTGAGGCCTTGATGGCAGTCTATGGAAGCCTATAGTCTATGGTACCAATGACGTTAGTGAAGCCTGAGTGACATACTGTAATCGGCATGGTCATGATTGCATGATCTTCATAAAAAATGATAGCCAAAAAAAAAAAAAAAAAAAAAAAAACTGCTTTACAACATTGGGTCTTAAAAACCTAAAACTGTTTTTTAAACCTAAAAGCGCCAGGTAAACTCCGAATGACACGACAGACGGCACTTTCCATCAAGTTCTCTGGTCCAATAGTGTAAAGGAAAGAGCCACTCGCAAATAATCATAGGGCAATGCAAACAGTTTGTGCTGTAGTTAAAGCCCGACTCCGACAAGTCGAAAATAATGTGCGTTTCCAACAAATTAATAATGTAAACGACAATCTCACGAGTCACGAGAAAAAAATTTCAATCTCAGAAAGTGCACTATCGCGCTGCGCTGGACTTCCCGTATCAGCTCCGCTTATGAAGCCGGGATCTAATCCTGTTTACATGAAATAAGCCTGCTCCCGAGCAGGTTCAAGTTTGCGCACCTGTTGCTATGACAGCAAGTCCAGGATGAGCGTCGAAGAACCAAACAATCCAAGATCATGCCAAATCGTCAACAATCAAATCCAGCTAACTGAGTTAGCGACGTACGAAGAACGAGCCCCTGGTTTATGATCCATATATGATTGCCATATGTTTACACTCATCTCTGACTGACAGCAGAACACTTCCTGGATCAATGAAACAAGCATTTATTGTAAAGCTGCTTTGAAAAATGTGCTAATAATTATTTAAATTATAAATGTAAAACAATAATTAAAAACAAATCAAAATAAAACAGTTGCTAAAAATATGAAATATTTTATTAGTTTACCTACTGTACATGTCATGTGACTATTAACCAACATGAGAGAACAATAAACATGCAAATGTGTCGTTAAATTATATAAATATTAACTAAAAATGCAATTTTACAGCAATTTCATCATTAGACGTATTTATATTATAAATGTGATCAAACTTCAATCATTTTCACATCGATGCTTTTTTTTTTTTGCTTGTCAACGTTTCTGTCGTCTTTTCAGTTTCAGTTTCTTTATATTTTCAGCTCATTTTCTCTTTCGGCTGAAAGCAGCAACTAAACGAAACACTGTCTGTCTCACTCTCTCACTCTCGCTCTCTCACGCTCTCACTCTCTCAA
Source organism: Leuciscus leuciscus (assembly GCF_965113295.1). Classification (NCBI taxonomy): domain Eukaryota; kingdom Metazoa; phylum Chordata; class Actinopteri; order Cypriniformes; family Leuciscidae; genus Leuciscus; species Leuciscus leuciscus. Next base: position 44,395 of record NW_028118423.1, read on the forward strand.
ACTTCTGTCCGTCTCACGACTCTGAGATCAGGACAGCAGATAATCTCTCTCTGTCGGTCACTCACCTACTCACTCACTCACTCACTGACCTACTCACTCACTCACTGACCTAATTACTCACTGACCTACTCACTCACCCACCCACTCACCCACTCACTCACTGACCGACCCACTCACTCACTGACCTACTCACTGACCTAATTACTCACTGACCTACTCACTCACCCACCCACTCACCCACTCACTCACTGACCGACCCACTCACTCACTCACCTACTCACTGACCTAATTACTCACTGACCTACTCACTCACTCACTCACTCACTCACTCACTCACTCACACACCTACTCACTCACTCACTCACCTACTCACTCACTCACCTACTCACTCACTCACTCACTCACCTACTCACCTACTCACTCACCTACTCACCTACTCACTCACCTACTCACCTACTCACTCACCCACTCACCTACTCACTCACCCACTCACCTACTCACCTACTCACTCACCTACTCACCTACTCACTCACCTACTCACCTACTCACCTACTCACTCACCTACTCACCTACTCACTCACCTACTCACTCACTCACCTACTCACTCACTCACCTACTCACTCACTCACCTACTCACTCACTCACCTACTCACTCACTCACCTACTCACTCACTCACCTACTCACTCACTCACCTACTCACTCACTCACCTACTCACTCACTCACTCACTCACTCACTCACTCACCTACTCACTCACTCACCTACTCACTCACTCACCTACTCACTCACTCACCTACTCACTCACTCACCTACTCACTCACTCACCTACTCACTCACTCACCTACTCACTCACTCACCTACTCACTCACTCACCTACTCACTCACTCACCTACTCACTCACTCACCTACTCACTCACCTACTCACTCACTCACTCACCCACCTACTCACTCACTCACCTACTCACTCACTCACTCACTCACTCACCTACTCACTCACTCACTCACTCACTCACTCACTCACTCACTCACCTACTCACTCACTCACCTACTCACTCACTCACCTACTCACTCACTCACCTACTCACTCACTCACTCACCTACTCACTCACTCACTCACCTACTCACTCACCCACCCACCCACTCACCCACCCACCCACTCACTCACCCACCCACTCACTCACTCACTCACTCACTGACCTACTCACTCACTCACTCACTCACTGACCTAATCACTCACTCACCTACTCACTCACTCACTCACCTACTCACTCACTCACTCACCTACTCACTCACTCACCTACTCACTCACTCACCTACTCACTCACTCACCTACTCACTCACTCACTCACTCACCTACTCACTCACTCACTCACTCACCTACTCACTCACCTACTCACTCACTCACTCACTCACTCACTCACTCACTCACTCACCCACTCACCCACTCCCTCACTCACCCACCCACCCACTCACTCACCCACTCACCTACTCACTCACCTACTCACTCACCTACTCACTCACCTACTCACTCACCTACTCACTCACCTACTCACTCACCTACTCACTCACCTACTCACTCACCTACTCACTCACCTACTCACTCACCTACTCACTCACTCACTCACTCACTCACTCACTCACTCACTCACTCACTCACTCACCTACTCACTCACCTACTCACTCACCTACTCACTCACCTACTCACTCACCTACTCACTCACCTACTCACTCACCTACTCACTCACCTACTCACTCACCTACTCACTCACCTACTCACTCACTCACTCACTCACTGACCTACTCACTCACTCACTCACTGACCTACTCACTCACTCACTCACTGACCTACTCACTCACTCACTGACCTACTCACTCACTCACTGACCTACTCACTCACTCACTCACTCACTCACTCACTCACTGACCTACTCACTCACTCACTGACCTACTCACTCACTCACTCACTCACTCACTCACTCACCTAATTACTCACTCACTGACCTAATTACTCACTCACTGACCTACTCACTCACTCACCTACTCACTCACTCACCTACTCACTCACTCACTCAATCACTGACCTACTCACTGACCTACTCACTCACTCACCTACTCACTCACTCACTCACTCACTCACTCACTCACTCACTCACTCACTCACTCACTCACTCACTCACTCACTCACTCACTCACTCACTCACTCACTCACCCCTACTCACTCACCCCTACTCACCCTACTCACTCACCTCACCACTCACTCACCTCACTCACTCCTGAACCTTCACAGTGTGGAACTTACGTTGAGTTTGTAGGGCATCGACTCGAAGTAGATGGAAGTGGCCGAGATCCGCTTGACGTCAGACATGTATCCGTGAGTGAGACTGAGACACACAGAGAATGTATTACTCTCTAGTGGGCGAGAGAGGTAGTGAATGAATGAGAGAGAGAGAGAGTGACGTTCACTCACTGTCCCCCGTCGGGCAGGTCGAGGCCCATGATCCTGTCGTGAGGGTTCAGGACGGCTGTATAAGCGGCGAAGTTCGCAGGAGAGCCGGAGTAGGGCTGAACGTTTACACCCCACAGCGACGGGTCGAGATCGAACGCCTCCAGCGCCCTCTTCTGGCAGAGCAGCTCGATCTGATCCACCACCTCAGCGCCGCCGTAATACCTGCACACACAGACGCACGCGCACACAGACGCACGCACACACACACACACGCACACACACACACACACGCACACCGCACCAGACAAATGTGATCCAATCAACCTTACCAACTCATCAGTCTCAAAACTAGCTAAAATATATAAATACAAGTAAATAAAAATGATACAAATATAAAATAAATTGATATAAAAACAAATGAAAAATTAATGGATGAATATATAAATAAAAAGAAATTAAATTAGAAATAAAAATGTTAAATAAATAAAAAAATAATAAAACTATAAGTTAATGAAAAATAAATTAATATAAAAAACAAATGAAAATGAATGTACAAATAAATCCAAATAAATCCATCACTATAAAACACACAAAAAAATAAATAAAATAAAAATAGATAAATTAAACAAAGTAAAATAAAAATAATAAAAATAAAGATAA
>NW_028118423.1:52500-55000 GCF_965113295.1 Leuciscus leuciscus
AATTACTTATTTAACTATTCGTTTATTTATTCACTTATTTAATATAGCTTATAATCATGAATGCACGTGGATTGTTCTAAGTGTTAATATAAGTAAATCATTAATAAGTAAATAAATAAGTTCATAATTTAAAACAATGAATTAAATAAATGAGTAATTAATCAATACGTAAATAATTATTAAGTGCAAAATTAAATAATTTAGTAGGTAAATAAAGAAATACCTAAATATTAAGCAATTAATTGAATAAATTAATAAATAAGCACATAATTAAATAAACAAATAAGAACCTATATAAATAACTAAATGAGAAAATGCGTAAATTATTAAGTAAATAACTAATAAATAAGCATATAATTAAACAAATAAATAAATATAAAAATAACTAATTAAGTAAATAAATAAGTTAATAATTAATTAAATCCGTAAACAAATAAGATCATTAAACAGTTAAATAAGTTAAGATCAATCTTTTGTTGGTTTTGAGGTGGTTTATTTGTTCCCATCAGCCCTTCTGATTGAACATGCATATTTAAATATGTAGTGAATGTGTTATTGCAGATATGCAGAAGTAGATGCAGTTGTGTGTCAGACTCAGTTTCCTCTGAACACACACACACTCAGAGTCTGAAACTCCCAGTGAACGCATGAACTGATCACGGTCAACTTCAACGTCATTTTTAATAAAAGCATCTGCCAAATGCATAAATGTAAATGTTTAAATGTAACGGACAGAAGCGGCATGACTTCTGTCAGCGCGAGCACCTCGAGGTCGTCTCTGGACACACACACACGGGTCACTACACACTGATGGGCTGCGTCCTTCGCTGTCGCCGCTGCAGGGACACAGAGACGTGTGTGTGTGTGTGAGAGAGAGAGCGAGAGAGAGAGAGAGAGAGAGAGAGCGAGAGAGAGAGAGAGAGAGAGTGTGGGTGGGTGTGTGTAAGAGAGAGTGTGCGTATGTGAGTATGTATATGCGAGAGTGTGCGTGTATGTGAGTGTGAGTGTGTGAGAAAGTGTGTGTGTGTGTGTGTGTGTGTGTGTGTGAGAGAGTGTATGAGTATGCAAGAGTGTGAGTGTGTGTGTGTGAGAGAGTGTACGTGTGTGAGTATGTGTATGCGAGAGTGTGCGTGTATGTGTTTGCGAGAGTGTGCGTGTGTGAGAGTGTGTGTGAGAGTGCGTGAGTATGTGTTTGCGAGAGTGTGCGTGTGTGAGAGAGTGTGTGAGAGTGCGTGAGTGTGTTTGCGAGAGTGTGCGTGTGTGAGAGAGTGTGTGAGAGTGCGTGAGTATGTGTATGCGAGAGTGTGCGTGTATGTGAGTGTGTGAGAAAGTGTGTGTGTGTGTGTGTGTGTGTGTGTGTGTGTGAGAGAGAGAGTGTATGAGTATGCAAGAGTGTGTGTGTGTGTGTGTGTGAGAGAGTGTACGTGTGTGAGTATGTGTATGCGAGAGTGTGCGTGTATGTGTTTGCGAGAGTGTGCGTGTGTGAGAGTGTGTGTGAGAGTGCGTGAGTGTGTTTGCGAGAGTGTGCGTGTGTGAGAGAGTGTGTGAGAGTGCGTGAGTATGTGTATGCGAGAGTGTGCGTAGGGGTGTGCGATATGACGATTTTTGATCGTGGACGATTAAAATGTCTCCACGATCTGCTTTTGAAGAAATATCGTAGAATCGTGCATTATATCTGTTCTGGCGCCTGTCCCAACATACTGAACAACGCGACGTATATTCACATAAAATGTTAACGCAGCGGAACGGGACACTGCAGTTCACAAAAGTTCACAATTTGCATGTGCTTTAATGCCTTGTCGGTTAAACATTGAATTCGCGTGCTGATGCGCTGTTCTAACGTGTGCGTTTCTCAGCGCGTACATGCGAAGCTCACATGCACTAAAAGCCTGTCTACCAGTGCCTTGATACTGGACTAAGTTATCTTTCGAGTCTTATTGTGCTTATACTGTTAAATACACACAAGGTTTACATAAACAAAGTCGGTTATGTCTAAAGTGAAAGCAAACTTGATAAAATTGAGAGAAAATCTGCTTGTCAAATTCGTGTATATTAGACGCGTCGAGTGCAGCTCTTAAAGAGACAGTAGCAATGGTAAACACGCTGCCGCTTGTCCTTAAAGGGATAGTTCACCCAAAAATAAAAAATTCTCTCATCATTTACGCACTCTAATGTTGTTCCAAACCTGTTTTAATTTCCTTCTAATAGTTTCTAATATTTTTCTAATATTAATATTTTGAAAAAACAGTATAGCTGGTCCCCATTGACTTCCATAGGAGAAAAATATACTATGGTAGTCACTGGGGTATATCAACTGTTTGGTTACCCACATTCTTCCAAATAACTTTTATTTTCAACAGAAGAAAGAAACTTATTCGAGTTTAAAACAACTTGAGAGAGTAAATTATGATAATTTGAATTTATGATAATTTGAATAAAACAACAAAATGCAAAGAGAAAATCACTCACTGCTCTTGACTGATAACTTTAATAGTAGCTT
>NW_028118423.1:60000-80000 GCF_965113295.1 Leuciscus leuciscus
ACACACACACACACACACACACACACACACACACACACACACACACACCTGTGTTCATATTCAGAAGCCCATAACAAGAGGAGCATGAACGCACGTGAACGACTGACAGTCTGAGAGACACGAGACTGACGGACTCACACACACACACACACACACACACACACACACACACACACACACACACACACACACACACACACACACACACACACACACACACACACACACACACACACACACACACACACACACACACACACACATAACAAGAGGAGCATGAACGCACGTGAACGCCTGACAGTCTGAGAGACACGTGACTGACGGACTGACACATATCAACAGATAATCTAACGTTCAGTCTAATAAAACATGCATCAACTCTGAGGTGAACGTGAGGCTCTCATTAATAACTGGAAAAAGTCATTTCACTGATTAAAATATGAAGAATAAAAAGAGCTGGTTTCATCTTTCCATCAGCTGACTCAGATCAGGTTTGATCACTGTTGGGTCACATTAGAAGCACATGGAGGCCTATTTGTGCTTTTGCAAATAATTATCATATACTAACACATCATTATTAGATGAAAAGTCGAAATTATGACATACTAATCTGAAATTATGACAAGTCAATTATGACATTAAAAGTCAAAATTATCACATATGAAGTAAATTATAAAATTAAGTCTCGAAATTATAACGAAAAAAGTCTAAATTGTGAAAAAAGTCTAAATTAAGACAGTCATTTATATTATTTATGAGATGAAGTCATAATTATGGCATTTTTATTTGAAATTTACATCAATTATGACAAAAAGTACATACACATTATGATATAGAAAGTCATAATTTCGACATATCTCTTATAATTTCATCTGTTTGTCTCATAATTATGACATGTAATAGCTTAGCCTTTTTATCTTAACGACTTAATGTCATAAATCATTTTCCAAAGTATGATTTTCTTAAGTTCTTAAACGGGCTTCCACACATGACACCAGTTCAGATCTGATCTCTTGCACTTTAACAAACTTCACAGATTAGAAGCAGAAGACTAAAGCATGAAAGTGCATGTGCATTCCTTCATCTGCATGTGAAAGAGTTAAATAGTGAAAGTGAAAGAGTTAAATAGTGAAAGAGTTAAATACGCTTCACGCTGACACACATGTGTGGTTGCATCATCTAACTAGTGTGAGAGGACTCCATCCTGTATAATCATCTCTCTAACTCACTAACTCGATGTCTATGTGTAAGTCTACTGAACTTAGAGACGATTCACAAATGCAGTTGTTTAAAATGATGTCAAACATCACATCATCATCATCATCATCATCATCATGCCACGTCTAGACCCGCACGTGCTCGAGCGCTTCAATAACACACTGTTTTAAAGAGATACATGTACAAATCTGTAACGTCTCTAATGCATGTTCGCTTATGCATGTATACTGATTAATATCATCTGCTATATTGAAGAGAACAGGAGCGATCATAACGCCTGTTTAACATCACGCGCCCTGACCAGCAGCTCCTCGCGTTATAGCGCGCTATAATGCGCGTGTGTATGTTTAAACTCACCTTGATTAGTCGTCTTAAAGTCAGTGTTAACATGGTAAAGCGACTCAACTTCTCCGGTTCCAGCAGGTTTTTGCGTTCGCACGCTTTTCGTCCGTCGCCTAAATGACAGCAGCTTATTGACGATCCGCGCGAGTGTTCATGGGAAATGTAGTCCTGACTTGCGCAGTGGGGAGTTTTGCTACGGTGGACTACAAGTTGACGTCATGACTAAGAGAACTTCAGAAAAACTCCAGCTAACTGTGTGTCAGCACAGGTCTAACACTAACACGCTTGTATGTTATATGACTTACAGCTGAAATACAACATTTCCATGAACTGTTATTTATTTTACTTCACCAAGCCGAGAGTTTTCCATGTAGTCTCTAAATTAATGTGGCTTCATAAAAGCTGCATATATATAGTGTAATTATACAATATTTGCCGCTGAAACTGACTGAAATTGTAATGCAATGTATAATGCATATACATAATATTATTTTATGCTGTCAAATTGCGATTATCGCATCTAACAAAAGTTTTTGTTGATATGTGTATATTATATCAACAAAAACTTTTATGTTAGATGCGATTAATGGATTTGACAGCATTAAATATTATATTATATACTTACCGTCTCCCAAATAATTAACAGTCAGCAATAATAGAGCCCTTTTTATTATTCCTGCTTTTGCGATGTACGTGATGTTCAAGTGTCCCACGATGACCCTAAGAAAACAAACTGATCATGTAAAGAAATTGCACTTGTTACACTAAACTTCACCGTAGTAAAATGACCTTACAAACGAACTATCATAACACAGAGCATGAGGTTCTCCTTGGTCTTTGTCTGTCTTGAATCTTTACTTAAGCAGCATAATGGCCTAGTGGTTAGGGAGTTGAACTGGTGACCCAAAGGTTGCTGGTTCGATTCCAGAACTGGTGGGAAATGACTGAGGTGCCCATGAGCAAGGCACCTAACCCCTAATCGCTCCCCGGGCGCCACACAAAGGCTGCCCGCTGCTCTGGGTGTGTGTATCCACGTTTGCAGTGTGTGTGTGTTAACTACCCTTATGTGTGTGCATTAACTTGGATGGGTTAAATGCAGAGGTCAAATTCCAAGTATGGGTTACCATACTTGGCCGTCATGTGTCACTTTCACTTTCATAATGGATCATTTCATGCAGTATTTGTGAATAACGGCAGGTCAGGCGAATAATTGGATTTCATTATTTATTTGTGATACATTATTTACACACATGTATACTATACACATGATCAAGCAATACTTTATTCACAGAACTGCAGGAGCTCGAGTTCCTCTTCAGCTTCTCGTTCACAGATGAATCGGTTGTCCAAAAATAAAGAGCTACGGCTCTGCTTTTGGTGCTTTACTTCAAAAACAAGACGGGGAAAGTAAAGGATAATCAAATGGGATAAAAAACGATATCATTCTATCTGTGTCAGCATCTTGCATTTTGTCTTTGCGTCTCTTCAAGCTTTATTCAGAGTAAATAGATATGCTACGTCTTTAATTTCATAATACATAAAGGTAATTCATATTGGGGTGAATAACATTCTGTTAAATACATTCATTTGGATTTATTTATCATCTTCTTACACATAGAGAGTGTTTTTGCTCAATGTTTTGAACATTAAACCTGGTTTTGCACTGATAACACATAAACTCTTCGTCTGGTTAACCCAGAAGCTTTGGAGCTTCTGTTGATGATCTGATCATCTAAAACTTCATCTTAAAGGTTTTGCTACTGTCATTTAACATCGAAATGTTGTAATTTATACCTCAAATTCATTCCGGACAACATCAGGACGGCCTCTTGAAGTCAACATGAAATTCATGTTCCTGTGAACGATTCATCATTCTAAAGAAAATAAAAGTTTGTCTTCATGATCTTTCATCACAGTCCATCTTCTTGACTGACATCAGGAATCAATATTTCTCAAGACCCTATATTTTCATCATCATCCAATCAGTTCTTCAGTTGCATTTGTAAAACCCTGATCGAACTGCAGATCGCAACATGCTTGTCATTTGAAACCAATGAAAAGTAGCTGGTTTTTGACTTCTTCACTGCAAAAAATGATGTTGTTCCTCAGTACTTTTGTCTTGTTTTCCAGTACAAATATTTAAACAAGGAAAAAAATAGCTTGCAAGCAGCCATTAAGGGGCCAAGCACAAAAAAGGCAGGATAAGCCATTAGTAAAAATATGATTTAATGGTTTATCTCTTTTGACCAATAGGTGGCGCTGTGACCAAATTGATGTGTTGTGGTCAGAGTGAGGTGACAATGACACATGCAAAGTTTGGTGTCAATATGCAAAAGCATTGCAGAGATACAGCATCAGAGTCATTCTGGCATCATTCCATCACATTTGTTGATGCGGTGTACGAAAACGGTTTCGTCGATCGACACGAAATCCGTAACTTTTTGCCGGCATGGTCTGAAGATGATGCGATTTAATTTTGGTGAAAATCGGACAAGTGATCAGTTCGAAAAAGTATAGGATTTTAAAGACCAGATTCACTGCAATCGGCCAAAGGATGAGAGCCATTTTTCCATTTTCTCCTGACCACTAGGTGGCACTGCACCAAAACCTTGCAGGTATCCTAAGGTCATGGTTGTCATAACACACACCAAGTTTAGTCAGAATGGGCTTAAGTATTGCGGAGATATAGCCTCACGTTCATTTTGGCGTGCTCTTCGTCAAATTTGTTTGCGCGTTGTTTGAGAACGGTTTGGAGGCCTAGGAGGAGTTCGACAAAGGGTAAGGGTTTTTTAGGGTTCGTAAAAAAACCTACGGGTTAAATGGTTAAAATGCCGTCATAGGATGCAATTTAATTATCTTGAGCTAAAATATCAGAGGAACATTTTGTTTTGTTTCTAGCCCTTAAGGTTCAACAGTTATTAGCATGAACATAAGTGAAATATTGGACAGTTGGTGGCGCTAGAGGGACTGAGTTATAGATTCCAAAATTGCTGTGGTTCATATTCAGACTGTTTTTTATCTATGTGCCAAATTTCATAACTTTCCCGAAAGCGGTTCTATGGGCTGCCATAGACTTCCAGAGCGGAAGAAGAATGATAATAATAGGAACGCAAACGGATCCAAACCTTCAATGCTTGACCCGTAAATATCCAAATATCAGCCAATAAGAACAAATATCTGTCAGTGGGGGTCAGAAAACTAAACTTATTCAACTTAATTTTCTGACCCCATTGATAGATATTTGTTCTTGTTTTAAGCACAAACTTTGTTCAATATCAAAATCATTTTGCTTCTCCAGTATTTAAAGTCCCCCTGTAGTCAATAATTTGATCCCTTAAACTCGTCTTTGATAAACAAAATTACATATTTAAACGTTTTTTCCTTCACATAAACAACATTAATAGTTTGATCTTCAACCACAGGGGGACTTTAAGAATCTTTAGATATTTGTGCTGAAAAAGAAGACAAAAGTACTGAGGAAGAACTCCTTCTGACATACATAAGCAGGATCGGCAGTAAAACACTGTTCCCTGTTCGTCTAACAGTCGACCGACAAAAACGTACGAAAGCAATAAATCAGTATTAAGAGCTGAACGGATTAGGGTTGTTCTTTCTATATACAAAGAAAACTTAGATAGAAAAAATCTACGGAAAACACGTCCGCTTCATCCGAGATACGGATGTTCGCTCTGAAAGTTGTAGTCCGGACAGACAGGATAACAAACAGGCACGATTTTAAACCAGTTTAATCTGAAATCAATATCTCTGATCTCCATAATTATTAATGTGGTGAAATGCTGTGTAATAAGTGTTATGACTGTAAACCGTATATCTCAAATGTCCGTCTAGTTTGATCTCGCCGCTGAAACTGCTCTCTCCACGGAAGCTTTACGTTTAAAGAGCGAATAAAATATTCAAACTCAGATCAATATTTCGTGTCTAATTATTTACTGATGTGGCAAATAGGTGTGTAATAAGCATGATAATGTACATCCAGCCGGTTGTTATCTCAGAATAAACCCCTTCAGGTGTGTGTGTGTGTGTGTGTGTGTGTTATCTCAGAATAAACCCCTTCAGGTGTGTGTGTGTGTGTGTGTGTGTGTGTTATCTCAGAATAAACCCCTTCAGGTGTGTGTGTGTGTGTGTGTGTGTTATCTCAGAATAAACCCCTTCAGGTGTGTGTGTGTGTGTGTGTGTGTTATCTCAGAATAAACCCCCTTCAGGTGTGTGTGTGTGTGTGTGTTATCTCAGAATAAACCCCTTCAGGTGTGTGTGTGTGTGTGTGTGTTATCTCAGAATAAACCCCTTCAGGTGTGTGTGTGTGTGTATTATCTCAGAATAAACCCCCTTCAGGTGTGTGTGTGTGTGTGTGTGTGTGTGTGTGTGTTATCTCAGAATAAACCCTCTTCAGGTGCATGTGTGTGTGTGTGTGATCTCAGAATAAACCCCTTCAGGCTGATGAAGACCTGATCCTGATCACCCTGTCGGGTTTATTCTGAGATAACAGCCGGCTGGATGTACATTATCACTTACTTAAACACTGGATTTTCCACCACAGGGGGACTTTAAGAATCTTTAGATATTTGTGCTGAAAAACAAGACAAAAGTACTGAGGAAGAACTCCTTCTGACATACATAAGCAGGATCGGTAGAAAAACACCACGTTCCCTGTTCGTCTAACAGTCGACCGACAAAAACGTACGAAAGCAAAAAATCAGTATTAAAGGGATTGTTCACCCAAAAATTTAAATTACCCCATTATTGACCCACCTTCAAGTCATCCTATGATGGATAGATTCACTTTTATGATGGATAGATGCACTTTTATGATGGATAGATGCACTTTTATGATGGATAGATTCACTTTTATGATGGATAGATGCACTTTTATGATGGAAAGATGCACTTTTATGATGGACAGATGCACTTTTATGATGAATAGATGCACATTTATGATGGAAAGATGCACATTTATGATGGATAGATGCACCTTTATGATGGACAGATGCACTTTTATGATAAATAGATGCACATTTATGATGGAAAGATGCACATTTATGATGGATAGATGCACATTTATGATGGATAGATGCACTTTTATGATGATAGATGAACTTTTATGGACTTCAAAACAGAAACGGCCATTCACTGCCATTATAAAGCTCGGAAGAGCCAGGCCATTTTTTAATATAACTCTGATTGTGTTCGTCTGAAAGAAGAATGTCATATACACCTAGGATGGTGAGTAAGTCATGGGCTAATTTTCCTTTTTTGGGTGAACTCTCCCTTTAAGAGCTGAACGGATTAGGGTGTTTCTTTCTATATACAAAGAAAACTTAGATCGAAAAAATCAACGGAAAACACGTCCGCTTCATCCGAGATACGGATGTTCGCTCTGAAAGTTGTAGTCCGGACAGACCTTCTGCACCAGCTTGTAATCGATGCTGAAGAAGGAGATGAAGATGCAGATGACTTTGAAGGGTTTTGCGCAGAGCCAGGACGACTGCGATTGCGTGTTCTCGGTGAAGCAGGTTTGCGACGGGTCGTACAGGCAGGGCTTCGGCTTCTTGGAGCGATCCGTTTTTTCGTACTCGACTCGGCAATTGAAGGTTTTGATGTCTTTGGGGTCGATCGTGGATTGTTGAGGCGGGTGGAACTGGATCTCAGGATGAATCGGGCTTTGCTGTTGGAGAACCTCGAACTCGACCACTTTAGATGGTGGGACGATGCTGACCGACACGTTCCCGAGGCTCGAGGAGTTGTGGCGAAAGTAGACGGTGAACGTCCCGTTGACGTGATCCACGATTTTCCCGGTCACCAGAAGGCTGAACTTGAGCGTCTTGACGTTGAAGTAGAAGTCGCCCCAGCCGAAGATCTTTTTAGTTTTCATTGAGGTTTTGAGGGAAGGTTTGCGTTTGGGTCGGTAGCCTGTTTGCTCCAGGAGTTGAGACTGGTTGCGGGCCCATTCGTACGGGTTCTGGAAGCTGAAAGTGGGCGGTTTGGGTTTGACGGGCGCGTGGTCCATCGTGGAGAATATCCTGGAGGTTTGGTACGGGGGTTTGACGACTCCTGATCCGTGCGGGAGGCTCTTGAAGACTGTGCCGGACGGGCCCTGCTCCAGGTAATCCAGAGATTTGCCCACCTGTTTCTCCAAGCCGTGCGCCTGAGGACACACACACACACACACGTTTACTTAGCTATCTAGATGGGTCATTCCATAGATGTAATGGTTTTTACACTGTACAAACTGTATATCCTTTTACACTAACCCTACCCCTAAGCTTACCCATCACACACACACACACACACACACACACACACACACACACACACACACACACACACACACACACACACACACACACACACACACACACACACACACACACACACACACACACTTACCTGACCCCTAAACCTACCCATAACACACACACACACACACACACACACACACACACACACACACACACACACACACACACACACACACACACACACACACACACACACACACACACACTTACCTGACCCCTAAACCTACCCATAACACACACACACAAACACACATACACACACACACACACACACATCCCCCATGATGATTGTAATGAATTAAATATTAGCGCTTACAGACACTGTGCAGTACACACTATATTCTGCAGGAAACTTTAAATAATTCCTGAAACATTATCAATGACTCAATAAAACCACATTTCAGTTCAAGAACAGGATCAACGGCACGAGATCTGTGACACGAGGGTCTAGAACCCAGAACGTTCTAGAGCGTCTGAGTTTGATGATGTATCTTCTGTCTCGCTGCATGCGCTCGCCGTTCTCCGGGACATTTCTATTTTTACAGTTCCTTTAATGATAATGTCACTGCTCTATTTACACAGTAAAGCGAGCGTCTCGCGTCGAGAGATGAAGATGTGTGTGTTCTGGTGTCACTTCTGTTCAGTTCCTGCTCTTTAATCCAGCGAGTGTGTGAGTATTAATAAAGACAGACTGACAGGAACTGAAGACGCTTCTCGTTCTTAAAGTATCTGATGTTATTCTGTTCTCATTTATCCACTCGGAGTCACCACACACACACACACACACACACACACACACACACACACACACACACACACACACACACACACACACACACACACACACACACACACACACACACACACACACACACACACACACACACACCCACCCACATTCTGTCTGATATAGAATCTGATATTATTTTAATCTTTAAATCTATTATTTAACAGTTGATATAGTTCTATAATTTCTATAAACTCTATAATCTGACAGCCGAAGACACTCGCTGGGTTCAAACCCCAGTTGTGCAGACGGGGCATGTTGTCACATCCATGGGCATGAGCTCTGACCACACACTTGTCACACACACACACACACACACTCCTGTCTTCATTACAGTCACAGGCTTCATCTTATTCCCACCCGGATGAACTCTGGACACACACACACACACACACACTCATCAATCTCTCAGCTGAACACACACTCATGTACAGCACTCATCAGTGTGCCTGCTAATGTATTCAATCAGTAAATTAATTTAGCTGCGCGTGTTTATGTGATCGAAGTGATTGATGGAAGCGGAATAAGTGAGGGAATATTGATCCCTGCCAGCACAGATTAAACCTGAGCTGATGACGGGAGCGTATCGAGCGGATCATGACTGGAAGTGCGTTTGAACAGTCGTTTCTCACTCGGATGCAGGAACTGCAACTCTCATCGCAGGAATGCAGATCATTGAGTGTGGATGAACACGGGAGAACAGGACAATCACCGCGGTAAACAAATGAGAGGACTTCAGCTAACTAATGGAAATGGTATTTTACTGTAAAATGGAAAAACTAGCGGTTCATAATTTAGAGGTGGGGAAAAGTTTATTAGGCTATAGATACATTTTTTATTCATCTTTAATCTCATTTCACAGTATCAGAATATTTCACAATACTAAGTATTTTTACCATGAACTGAACACAAAAATGTTCTATATTTTAGTAATTGTATTTTGTTTTGGCTAATCAAGTTTAATTAAACACATAAACAAATAAAAGTTTCTTGATTTAATGTGATATTTATGAAAATGAATGACAAATCAAAACAGAATTACATTATAAATAAATGCAAACCACGAATTAAACTACCGTTCAACAGTTTGAGGTTTTTTATTAATCAAGGACGCATTCAATTGATTAAAAGTGAAAGTATAGACATTTATAATGTTGCAAAAGATTCTGTTTCAAATAAACTTTCTATTCATCAAAGAATCCTGAAAAATAAAATGTTTCACAGTTTCCACAAAAATATGAAACTGTTTTCAACACTGATAATAATCATAAATGTTTCTTGATCATCAAATCATCATATTAGAGTGATTTGTGAAGGATCATGTGACACTGAAGACTGGAGTAATGATGCTGAACATTCAGCTTTGATCACAGGAATAAATTACACTTTACTATATATTCACATAGAAAACATGATTTACATTGGAATAATATTTCAAAATTTTTACCGTATTTTTGATCAAATAAACAGCAAAAATATTTCGCAATTTTTACCGTATTTTTGATCAAATAAACAAAGCAAAAATATTTCACAATTTTTACCGTATTTTTTATCAAATAAACACAGCAAAAATATTTCACAATTTTTACCGTATTTTTGATCAAATAAACAAAGCAAAAATATTTCACAATTTTTACCGTATTTTTGATCAAATAAACACAGCAAAAATATTTCACAATTTTTACCATATTTTTGATCAAATAAACACAGCAAAACTATTTCACAATTTTTACCGTATTTTTGATCAAATAAACAGCAAAAATATTTCAAAATTTTTACCGTATTTTTTATCAAATAAACAAAGCAAAAATATTTCACAATTTTTACCGTATTTTTGATCAAATAAACAAAGCAAAAATATTTCACAATTTTTACCGTATTTTTGATCAAATAAACACAGCAAAAATATTTCACAATTTTTACCGTATTTTTGATCAAATAAACAAAGCAAAAATATTTCACAATTTTTACCGTATTTTTGATCACATAAACACAGCAAAAATATTTCACAATTTTTACCGTATTTTTGATCACATAAACACAGCAAAAATATTTCACAATATTTACTGTATTTTTGATCAGATAAACACAGCCTTGATGAGCAGAAGAGACTCCTTCAAAAATCTTACCGACCCCGGACTTCTGAATGCTAGTGTGAATCGCTCATTACAAATCAATGACAGTTTATGAGAATCTCTACTGTCCGACACATTTGTGCATTCACACTGTACATATATACCCCCTCACCCTCTCTGACCCTTGACCCCTGCTCACCGTCCCCCTCATGTATCAGGAGCATCGACCGACACAAACGCTGGATCAATAATGATTTCACAACACGGATCATTGATTTCACTGCCGTCACAGAAAAGGCCAGATTAAACATGGGCTTTTAAACACGACGAGTGACTGATGTGAGGAGACTTCAGCTCACATCTGGGTCTTAAAGGGACAGTGTATCAGTTCACAACTCTGCTTTAAACTCACCATGAAATCAAAGTTGACAGTTCTTATTTTTTAATGGAATATTGCAGTGTTTATTCTAAATGATTTATCGGTGCACATCATCATTATAGTGTTAATAATGTTGAATCAGAATAAGTTCCTCTTGCAGCATCTCTTCTCTTCTCTGATGATGTGGGCGGGGACACCTGTCACTCACATGAGATCAGCCAATAGCAAACCACAATCATCCAATCAATTCCTCACAGACACAATCACAATCTGGCGAAGCTAGGGGGTGGCCAGGGGTGGCCGTGGTCACCCTTGGTCTAAGCTTGGCCACCCCTTTGGCCACCCTTCTCACAACTGCTGTTTCTGTCTCTTTTTTTTATTGACAAAAATTGCGTTTTTTAAAACGCTGAACCGTCTCTTTAAGACTACAAAAAACGTGAGACTTTTCAGACGCACACTTCAACTTCATGTGCAATGTGCAAGTGCCGAATGAGCTTCAGCAGAACATCAGACAGTGATATGCACATAGTAAATATAGAGTCAATCTTTCTCAACTGGTGGGTTCCAAGACCGTTTTGAGTAAGTCGAATAGTGTGCAGTCAACAACAAACGTAATTCTCTTTTTTTCTGATGCTACTTTTATTTTAGAAGATGTGTGTGAAAGCTTGTGACACTTCTGTCAGATGCTGAGAAAAGGGTGTTGTCCTTATTCAGTTGGCTATCTTCGGTAAGATGAGATGTTGTCAGGCCAAATGTCAGTAAAACTAACTAACTTTCCTGTCATACGGCTGACAGCTGTTGTACTGTGCTTGCGGTACACACATCATGCACATCACGCACATCACACACATCACGCACATCACGCACATCACGCACATCACACACATCACGCACATCACGCACATCACGCACATCACACACATCACGCACATCACGCACATCACGCACATCACGCACATCACGCACATCACGCACATCACACACATCACGCACATCACGCACATCACACACATCACACACATCACACACATCACGCACATCACGCACATCACACACATCACGCACATCACGCACATCACACACATCACGCACATCACGCACATCACGCACATCACGCACATCACACACATCACGCACATCACGCACATCACGCACATCACGCACATCACGCACATCACGCACATCACGCACATCACACACATCACACACATCACGCACATCACGCACATCACGCACAAATGCAGCGCGCTATAGCCGTAGTTCTGTCGTCAATTAACTCATGTAAGAATCAAAAAGGCGATTGAAGCTGTCAAAACTGCATGCATGTATTTGTTATATATGCGCCACATGTGTCTGGATTAAAATATTCTGCTATGTGAGATCACAATATAAGGCACAAACTGATATGTAATGTTTTAATGTCCAAATAAATGTGAGCACTGTGCATTTGTACTAGACGATAGGCATTCATTTTGCGTTAATTTGTAAAGGACAAACAAAAATGGATAATTTAAATCCATAAAATAACTAATTTTACATTCTGGCAACATTACATTATGAAAAACATAACATTTTACATTATGTGCTGTTGACTTCCGCCTTGTTCATATTCTTGCACATGGGGATTCAAAAGAGAACTTTTGTTTTCCTTTTTAATTTATGTATGATAGAACTGTTGCAATTATTTATTTTGACAACTAATATAGAAAGTTAAACTTTTTTTTGACAAACTCAGAATTGGTTGAAGAGTTCATTGATTATATAAAACGCATTGAAGGTTGAATAATCTTTGGACTACAGTAGTTATCTGCATGTTATCTCATCCATGAAGATGCAACACTGTAGAACAAGCTATTGGAGATTTAGAGAACCAGAACCAAGCTAACTGAGCAAGATGAACTTTAGCTATAGTGTGTGCCCTTTTATTACTATTTAATTAATTTTAATATGAGGTGGTGGGTATAAAAAAAATATCAAATTCACTCAGTATTCCATGATTCCTAATTCACTACTATATCAATTACAATTAAGTACAAATTAACTTTTATTCAGTTGTGTAGGCACTAAAACAGTCCAATACAATTTCAAATTATTTTTTTATGATAAAATAATTAAGATTTCTGTGCCACCCCAGACTGGTTACTGGCCCTTGCCTGGCCACCCCTATGAAAAAATCCTGGCTCCGCCACTGGCCCCGCCCACTGGCCCCGCCCACTGGCCCCGACACTGGCCCCGCCCACTGGCCCAGACACTGGCCCCGCCCACATTTGTTCTTGTTCCTGAAGCGTTTCATTCGGATATATACGGCATTATAGAGGAGAAAAGACTGAGCAACGTCACAGTCATGTTAGCTCATGCATTAAATAATGGGACATTTTTTTTAAAGAATTCCCAAAATTCTGTAATTCAACCTTTACTTTTGAGGATTTGACGATTTTACCATGCATCTGTTTCTCACACAAAGCTTCATATGAGGATATAATGCTCGAGTCGACGACTGTTATTGATGGTGTTTTTCAGAATAACTCCATTATGAAGAACATTGTGTCATTTTTGGGGGTGAATTAATGCTTTAACACTTTTAAATGACAGAAATAGAGTTTGATAAGCAACTGTTTTCAACACTGATAATAATCATAAATGTTTCAATAATCATAAATGTTTCTTGAGCATCAAATCATCATATTAGAGTGATTTGTGAAGGATCATGTGACACTGAAGACTGGAGTAATGATGCTGAAAATTCAGCTTTGATCACAGGAATAAATTACACTTTACTATATATTCACATAGACAACAGCTGATTTACATTAGAATAATATTTCACTGTTTAATGTATTTTTGAATTTTGAATTTAAAAAAATGATTTTATAATTAATTAAAAAAATATTTATATTAATATAAAACTGTAGGCCGGCAGTGTAATTGTTTCAGGCTGTTTTCGGCCTCCGGTATAAAGGCTTGTGTGGCGGATCCGGTTATAATGAGGTTGACGGCGCTCCTGTCCTTCATGTAACTCAAATAACTAATAATATTTCACAATTTTAACTGTATTTTTGATCAAATAAATGTCAAAAATGATTTTATAATTATGTCATGTAACTCCAGCTCGACACAGATCCTCATCAGAAGATCCTGTCATTTCATGGAGAAACTGCCCCAGAATAAAAGAATAAGAATAGGACGTTCAGTTCCTCCACACTGTTCACTGTCAGCATTATCAGCGGCCAGCGGTTCGCATGCCAGCACTCGCACTCACTGTGAATGTCGAGTCAGACAGAAAAAGTCCCAAAAAACACTGTTGTACAGGAGCTGCACCTAAAAATGTCTTCATTTTTAGCTCAAAATGACCATTAAACTGACAAACTGAGAAGATAACACTCCAGGAACTACTTATTATATAATGCAATATATTATAATGCAATGTATTTGTTTGCAGTATTTATTCATCTTGTTAACAATTCATTGTTAGTTCAGGTGCATTAAATAATATTAACTCATACAATATTAAAAAATGTATTTGTAACATTAAAAAAAATTAATAAATGTAGAGGTATTGTTAGTTCATTAACTAATGTTAACATTGTAAAGTGTTTTCTTTATGCAAAAATAAAGCAAGGCCTGTTTTAGTATCATTGAGGGTTTTTTTTTTTTTTTTTGCACAGTGACATTATTAACAATTAAACACAATAATATCCTCCTTATTTAATTTTTTTTATATAGTTTTATTTTAAGGATTTTCAACACTGGCTCGGACTACACACAATACCCTCCTGATTTCTAATGCAAACAATTTATATTATTTAAATGGTTAAATATGTATAGACTTTGCTTTAAATGTTCTCTGATTTAAAAAATATAAATAAATTCTCACAGAAATGAGAATCATCACTGACAAAAAAGTGAAAAATTCTGATGTATTAGAGTAATTTGAAAATCTTAATCATGCAAAAATGGGCATTATTCTCTCTTCTATATATATAATTATTATCAGTAACACTTTATTTTAAAGTCACAAAGTTACACATTACTACATACTTACTGTAGTAGTAAATTATGCATAATTACAAGTAACTAACCCTAACTGTAACTAGTACATGCAAGTAGTTATTTGAGTAAGTAAAATGTAACTATGACACCATAAAATAAAGTGTAACCTTATTATTTGGTTGTGATTTTGGGCAGAAATGTGACCTGGACGTGCATCTGAGAGATTGACCCACATATGCATGATATTAAAAAAGCTGAGATTTCACACACAGTGCTGAAAGAAATTTCAGGGACAGATAACACAGAGTTCATAACACACCAGACGAGCTGAAGGAAGTTGTTAGCAGCATTTCAATTTGAGTGATACATTTACAAGTCTGTAGACAGCAATATCAAACGGAAAGCTACTGTCGATTACAACAGCTGGCACCAAAATAAAGATATAACACTCCTGCGCCTTCCTTCTTCTTTCTGCGGCGAGGAGAAATAATAACCCCAAGATGGAGTAATCCAGCCAGACGAACTGTGTATACATATGTATGTCTCTGGGAATTTAATATAAAGAAAATGTGATTACGGTGGCTTGAGATCGCGAGCGGTGGAGGGAAATGGCTTTATTGCTGCAGTGAGACGAGAAAGAGAGGCTGCTTCAGAGTTTGAGGCCCATTAATAATCGCTAACTTCATTTGAGACACTAGGAGCAAAAAGCATCTTAAAGGGGTGGTGTAATGTAAGTGAGTGTGTGTGTGTGTGTGTGTGTGTGTGTGTGTGTGTGTGTGTGTGTGTGAAGTTTTAGCTCAAAATACCCCACAGATTATTTTTTATAGCATGTCTTTAAAATTGAGGGTGAGCAAAAATGCGTCGTTTTGTGTGTGTCCCTTTAAATGCAAATGAGCTGCTGCTCCCGGCACAGGGGGCGGAGCTACAACAGCTCGTTCTTAGCAGAGCCATATAGAGCCCTTTGTTGCGAGGCGGGGTTTATGTACATTTTAGGGTTTGTGATGTCACATACCTGGGAGAACTGTCGTGTAGTCCCTATCAGTTGTTTGTTGTAGTTCTTAAAGGGGTGGTGTAATGCCCTTTTCACAAGATGTAGAATAAGTCTCTGATGTCCCCGGAGTGTGTATGTGAAGATTTAGCTCAAAATACCCCACAGATATTTTTATATAGCATGTTAAAATTGTCACTTTTTGAGGGTGAGCAAAAACCCAAAGTTTTTGTGTCTGTCCCTTTAAATGCAAATGAGCTGCTGCTCCCGGCACAGAGGGGCGGAGCTTCAAGAGCTTGTGTCACTTTACCTCACACACACACACACTGAAAATTTCAAAAACTTTTAGCCTTTTATGTTCAAACCGAAGTCAGAAAGATGGAGAGACTCGAGAAGAAGTGACAACATGTAGAAGCAACAGGACATTTCTGAATGATTAGTTGATGAATTTATGCAGATGATGTGTAGTTATCTTCTAGTCATTGATTAGCATATTCTGGCTTGATAATCTATAAATCGTGTTCCGGGTGCGGGGTTTATGCTAATTTTAGGGTTAGTGATGTCACTAACCGGGAGGAATGTGGTGTAGTCTCTACCAGCCGTTTGTTGTGATTTCTGTAAAAGCAAATATCTCCCTTTGCTCTGAACTTTGAGTGTTGTAACTTTGCAGATGTTGTTTATGCTCAAACAGCAACATTACACACTAACTAAAGTTAGAAAAGTCAAATCATAATTTAAGAAAGTCTTTCTGAGGGGGTGGAAGCCGGAAACGAGGGATCGAGGGAGTGAACGAACCCGTCACAATTAAAAGACATGCAGTCGATGACGGATCCTCGTGTTTCATATCTCTACTGTAACGTCCAACACTTGTTAGTGTCCAGCGGCGACGGACCCCCAGGAATGATGGGAGGAGAAGCACTCGTTTCTCTCACCTCTTCCTTCAGCTAATTGGAGTTTTATTTCATGTAATCGATTCATTTCTATCTCAGACGCTGATATATTGATCCTCTGTCACCACGAACTCTCTCTTCAGCTCAGCGACCGCACGCTCACTTCTGCACACACGTACAGTCAACATGTTTGGAATAATTCTGATATTTTAATGTTATTGAAAGAGTCTCTTCTGCTCATCAGGCTGCATTTATGATCAAAAATACAGTAAAACAGCGAAATATTATTCGAATGTAAATCATCTGTTTTCTATGTGAATATATAGTAAAGTGTAATTTATTCCTGTGATCAAAGCTGATGTTCAGCATCATTACTCCAGTCTTCAGTGTCACATGATCCTTCACAAATCACTCTAATATGAGGATTTGATGCTCAAGAAACATTTATGATTATTATCAGTGTTGAAAACAGTTTTCTGGAACTATATTTTTAATATTTATATTTAATAAAATATTTAATATTTTTATGGAAACTGTGATATATTTTATTTTTCAGGATTCTTTGATGAATAGAAAGTTAAAAAGAATAGCATTTATTTGAAATAGAATCTTTTGTAACATTATAAATGTCTTTACTGTCACTTTTGATCAATTTCCACAAGCCTTTGAACGGTTTATCACGGTTTCTATAAAAATCTGAAGCAGCACAACTGTTTTCAACACTGATAATAATCATAAATGTTTCTTGAGCATCAAATCATCATATGAGAGTGATTTGTGAAGGATCATGTGACACTGAAGACTGGAGTAATGATGCTGAACATTCAGCTTTGATCACAGGAATAAATTACACTTTACTATATATTCACATAGAAAACAGATGATTTACATTAGAATAATATTTCAATTTTTTTTAATTTTTTAAAACAAATGCCGCCTTGGTGAGCAGAAGAGACTTAAATGTTAATTAAGCGTTTGACGGGTAGTGTGTGTCCTAGACAGCATTAAAGCATCACGTTTCTACCATCGAACGCTTCCTCTCCGTTTCACTGACAGAGAAATAGTTTGAGAACTCTATATTCTGACAATAATCTCGTAAGAAACTTTTGCCTTCTTTTCCTTTAAAATGAAAATGACATTTAATTATGAGACGAGAAATACAGCCCAGAGGAAAAGAGATAAACCTCTGGGAAGAGAGAGAGAGAGAGAGAGAGAGAGAGAGAGAGAGAGAGAGAGAGAGAGAGAGAGAGAGAGAGAGAGAGAGAGAGGGATTATCATGAAGCGAGAGTGAGTGAGTTATAAAGTATCAGAGACGAGAGACGGAGCCGAGACTGATAACACGGCGCAAGAGAGAAATGAAACGTGGAGGAAAAGAAAGTGAGAGAATGAATTACCACAAAAGAAGAAGATCTTATTAGTGAAAGAAAGAGAAATGAGAAATATGATGCTTGGGAGAATATTCTGCATACACTCTAAAGAATGCAGGGTTGTTTTAACCCAAATCTGGGTCAAATATGGACGAACCCAACCATTGGGTTAAACAATTTAATAAAAAAAATTAACCCAACCCAGTATTTTTAGAGTGTATAATGCTTCACAAATGACCAAAAACATCAGAAAATTTATTATCATGCCCTATATTTGCAATTTTAGTAATTTCTTTAGTTATAATAATACATTTAATGATCAAATATAATAATATTCATTATTATTGAATAATTGAAATATTAAAATCTTCTGAAATCTTGGTGTTTTTGGAGCTTGACCGTCACGATCAGCGTCTGAGCGAGTGAATGATGACGGTGTGTTCACATACGGGTCACTATCGCGGAGAGAGTGTGTGTGTGGGGAATGAGTTCAGATGTAAGAGAATCTCATTACACCTCTTGTCATAACATGAGGATAAAGAGACAAACCGTCTCTTTAATCACACTAACGCTGTAAAGTCGGCGCTGAGAAGATCCTTGTCAAAGCTTCTGCGTTTTACACCCCGAATAAACGCATTCAAGCTGATCAAATCAAGAGAAGAACGAACGTTCATCTCCGAGGGAAACAGATCCGGTAAAAGTCCATCAAGACGTTTCCTCCGTTCTCCAAGCGATTGTTAATTGGTTTATTGAACTTTAGTCGAGTCAAGGTTCATTTATAAAGCATGTTTAAAACAGACATTAGTGTACAATCAAGAAAAATGGAGTCACTCCAAAATTAAACAACAGACATACTAATAAAATGCACATATAAAACCTGAAACATCTTCCAGAAGAAATATTGTATATTAGAAGATCAGAAAGAGCTTTAGAAAGTATGCTTACACATGGTGAGAGAAGCTTCCAGCGCACTGACAGAACGACAGCGACAGGACAGATGACCAAAATAAAATACGTGATTCAATATATATATATATATATATATATATATATATATATATATATATATATATATATATATATATATATATATATATATATAAAAATAGGCAATGGACAATATATGTTTACAGGTATGTTATATACAATGCACATGAATGTGAAAAGGAGATATGGTATGCTAAATAAATATGAGTATGAATACTGGATGTGAGGGAAGTTGATGAATAAGAACGGGTGTGAAACATTTATTCAAACCTGCAATAAAACTCATTCAGGTGTTCGGCCAGTTGTTGAGTCGAGAGATGCTGAGAGATTGTTATAACCCCAATAAGTTGGCAAAACTCAAATAATTTGAGGTAATCAGTTACATCAAATGTTTTAAGTTAAGAGATTTAACGTTTAAGAAAGCAGAACTTACAGATTTTATTTTGTAATAAGCGAATTCATGTACAACTTAAAATTATCATGTAATCTCAACTTAAACATTTAAGTAGTGGAAAATTGTCTAGTTTTAACCAGCTAACTCAGTAAATGCTACCTTGCTAATTTGTGACACAATGCTTTGATAGCATTAGCATAGCACAGCACTTGCTCAATGAGTACAGCAATTAAACACATATTACACTGTTCTCAAACCAAGCTCAT
>NW_028118423.1:85000-90000 GCF_965113295.1 Leuciscus leuciscus
TGCCCTTCGAGGTGTCCATTGTCAGGTATTAATGGACTTCGGCGGAGGCAACCGGCGCGTTATTAATTAATACCTGACAATGGACACCTCGTCGGGCATTAACCCTTACTTAATATACAATTCTAACATTTTATTTGCGATTTGCATACTCAGCACATATCATGTTATTCTCCATGTTCATCTCTTTAGTGTGTAATGTTGCTGTTTGATCATGAAAAGCTTCAGTTCTTCTCTATATCAGTGTCAGTGTTTCTGAACTCCTGAAACGCCTCCATTGTAGTCTTGAGTTTCTTCCGGGAACGAACACGTCACAATATTCCTCATTATAATAATTAATACGCAGAATAAAGGGGCGGGGCCTGGTTGAGTTAGTTAGTAGTGTGTTAAACTGGTGGTTATGGTCAAAGGGGCGGGACATTTCACAAACACACTCGAAGCACTCGACCAATCACAACACAGTGATCCAGCCGACCAATCAGAGCACAGTGGTCTTTTCAGGAGGAGGGGCTTCATAGAGACAGGAAGTAAACAGAGCGTTACTGACAGACTGGGAAGAGAGGAGCCGCAACAATGGAGAATATGAGGAGAATAATCAACATTCAAGCAGGAAAACCGATTTTTGATTTTGTAAAAGAATATATAGGCCTCTTTAAATGCACAGATGATGCACTTAATTAACATTAACATTATGTTGAACACTTCATGCACTCAATTTCTTTTATTTTTCAATTAATGTATGTGTTTTGTTTGTTGATGTATTGTTAATCCTAATAAATGATCAATAATAAAGTGTCGCAGCTTTACGAACATAGCCGAGGAAGAGAGGCCGACTCTGATGATGAATGACAAAATAACTAAAGTTGAGTATATATAAGAGTAAGTGCATCATGTTGTAACATCACCGCTCTGCCACACTTCTCACACTGAGGTCGCAGCGGCGCTCACGGAGCGGTAAAGCTCTGACTCCAGGCACGTGAAAGAGATTTCATGGATTCGATTATGAATTCAAAAAAGCTCCTTTTTATTGGTAGGATCAGATTTTTATCCGGAATACAGATTTGGTACAGCGTGACTCTTCTGCATGCGAACTGCGGGAACCGGAGCCGGAGGGCCGTAATTACCCAAGCCCACAGGTAAATCTGGAGCGTGACATCACTCAGGGACAGCCCAGGGTCCCGTGGCATGATGGGTAACCGGATGAAAGCAATTCATTTTTATCTTGGCTCAGTCATGGCTAAAGAGATTATTTATTACTCATGAAGTATAAGGGTCTGGAGGCTTTCTGGTGGGGGGGGATCTCGGAGAATTCATACAAACACACTGAAGGAACGTCACCGGAACGCTTCAAGACCTGCTAAAATAATGGAGGACTTCAGAACGACGCGGATCCAGGGAATCTTAGATGTGCTTAGATCTGAGGAGCAGATCATCACGCCCCACAGGACAAACATTACGCACATCTTCACTTTAATGTGTCAACTTAGTTTCTCTTAGAAAGCAATCAGACTATATGGAGAGCAAATAGAGACCTGGAAAACAGACTCTAGAATCTCACGTGCGTCTCCTGTAGAGTTTCAATTGCTCTTAATATCTCAAACTGTGCTTAGATTGAACACCTTGTCTGCATTTAAAACTGAGAAATCTCAAGATGAACTCAAATATTCTTCATCAAAAGGTCTCTACATTCATTTATGGCTCTATACTCTGTTACTAATTGACTCATTTGTGACTATTTTATTTCTCCTGAGGAATATTAGATACATCTGAGACAACAGACAAAAGATGAAACTTAAATGAAGTTCACAAAGGAAGTTCAGGCCGAGAGGAAAGTAAAGGGAAGACTGACCTTTCAAAGCTGCGGTATTGATTTCCTAAATGGCAAAGATCCCATAGGAAAGTTTACATGGTTCAATTCGATATACAGCAGATCTTAATTAGAGCATAACGTTTGAGGAAAGAAATATATGGATCGACGCTGTCAATGACCGTACAGAGTTAGAGGGAACAGAAATAACTAACCATAGTAATATCACAATCTCGCTGGTTTAGACTCAAACCAACGATTCAATAAACAAGAAGTATATATTGAGGAACTTACAGTTCAGACACAATATTCCCAGTTTGATTCGCCAACATAAACTGGTGTAAACAAAGCCTCGGATGAGTTATCAGCTGTACATTAGTGCTGTTCCCTACCGGAATGAATCAGTGTTTTGAACAAATCAGATAAATGAATGATTCAATGAGACACTCATAAAGACTACTGAATAAACTAGTGTTTTTGAAGGAATGGGTTGAGTGAATGATTCAATGACTCACTCATCTCTTGTTTTGTTCTGACATGAATCAGTGTTTTTGATTGAATCGGTTGAGTGAATGATTCAATCACTCACTCACTCATCTCTTGTTTTGTTCTGATATGAATCAGTGTTTTTGATTGAATCGGTTGAGTGAATGATTCAATCACTAATCCTTGTTTTGTTACTGGATGAATCAGTGTTTTGAAAGAGTCATTGGAATGAATGATTCAATGACTCTCTCATCTCTTGTTTTGTTCTGACATGAATCAGTGTTTTTGATTGAATCGGTTGAGTGAATGATTCAATGACTCACTCATCTCTTGTTTTGTTCTGACATGAATCAGTGTTTTTGATTGAATCGGCCGTTTGGGTGAATGATTCAATCACTCATCCCTTGTTTTGTAACTGGATGAATCAGTGTTTTGAAAGAGTCATTGGAATGAATGATTCAATGACTCACTCATCTTTTGTTTTGTTATGACATGAATCAGTGTTTTTGATTGAATCGGCCGGTTGGGTGAATGATTCAATCACTCATCCCTTGTTTTGTTCCTGAATCAATCAGTGTTTTCAAACAAATCATTTTAATGAACGAATCAATTACTTGCTTATCTACTTGTCACCATCTACTGGTGTATAAGGATACACTTAATTCATGCATAAAATATATTGGATGCCATATATTAGATATCAAAATATCTATTTACTGTAAACACAGATGCTTAAAATGCTAAAACAATAGATGAGCAGATTCAAAATCACATGCACACATTTATAATAGAGCATTAGATGTGTCCAAAGATTTCAAACTGGAGCGATGGACATTGTTAAATGCAATCCTACTTTATATTTTACAGATATTCTGGAAGTGATTTTACCACTGAAGCTGTGAAGTACAGTCTTGATCTTTCTTCAGCAACTAGAACAAGACTGAAATCGTGTTGGCTGCGAGAACTTCGACAGTGATCTTAGAATAGCTTCAACCACACCAATCGAGTTCTTAGCATATGAGCTAACCTCAAGATTAGATTTAGGAGCTAATAAACAGCAGCACATATCGACAGAGTGAAGTGAGATAATATGATCTGTGTCTGATTTCCTGTTAACCGCATAGAGTGTCCATAAAGACATCTGCAGAAATATGATCAAGACCTGGAAGAGCTTCACCTTTAAGCGGCTTGTTAGGTAATGCCAAGAGCATTAGATCTCAGATCAGCTCTTACTCTCTCACATCATGATGGATATGGTCTAGAAAAACCTGATCCCAGACCAGCTATTTATCATTCTGAAATATGTGACGGCTTTGATCTGTCACTGCATGAAGGGCTTGATGAACTTCATGATCAATATTATTAAACTAATCAATATATACCATCAGCTGGAGAGAGTGATCTGCTGTGCTTTTATTGTGATATAGCATAAGAAGATTTCCATGCGGCTGCTAGGGTCTTCTGAGTGGTTGCTAGGTGGTTGCAAAGTGTTCCAAAGCAAAAGAGCCTTAAAAGTATCCGTTTCGATATCTAGTGAGCTGCCATCTAATGCAACCTTAAAGGGGACATATCATGAAAATCTGACTTTTCTGTGTTCATAATCGTGCTTCTACCAACCCAGAAAACGTGAAAAGTGAAACCCAGTAACTGTGTTCTGGTGAGCCTTTCTCTGCAAGCATGTCAGAAAATAAGCCAATCAGATTTTGCTCTCCTTCTGACGTATGAAGAGGATCTTAATATAATATTACCGGCCCTTAATCTGCACGTTTACACACACCAGCCGACATTTGGTTTCACACGCGACAACAGAGACCAGTTCTAGAGCAATGATGAAGATCCAGCAAAGCCTGAAACTGTTGTGTGGTTGAGCACAGATGAGCACTGAACACTATTGACCAGAACATGTCACCGCTGTCTTATAAACACCTCAGGAACTGTGGACACTTGTGGAGAAGTTAAACATGATGATGAGATGATCAATGTAACTCCACAACAACTACAGAAATGTCTCCACTAACATTCAGAAGCTCTTCCTGAGTCTCTCCGTAAGGCTGCACTCGCTACTGGTTATTCTGGGATTCTGGATGAGTGAGATTGGCCTGTTCTGTTATTGCCGGAGTTTCTGAAGCTCGTGTAAAGACTCCGCCCTCTTCTGAATGGAGGCGGAGCTAAAGCTAATTTGCATTTAAAGTGACACACACAAAAACGGTGTGTTTTTGCTCACACCCAAAAAGGGGCAAATTTGACAAGCTCTAATAAATGATCTGGTATTCTGAGCTGAAATTTCACACACACATTCTGGAGACACCATGAATTTATATTACATCTTGTGAAAAGGGGCATAGTATGTCACTTTTAAATGACTGATCTGCTGCGATCAATGCCATTCTGGAGACTCGAAATGAATTTTACTACAGGTAATGTGTGAAGAATGACTCTAATTGGTTAAAAAAATGCGCTTAAAACGCTGCTAATTAAGTGCGATTCTGAGGCTGAGAGTCGACGATAGTCCCATCTGTCTGAGTGTGACTGGAGGAAAACGCTGATGGGAAGGAAGGCAAGAGAAGAGCTGTGTTGTTTATGTCATGGCCTGGTGCTTAAGCTTTGGAGAAGAGCTCTATTTCAGGCTTGATTCGCCTCTCTGGCCCTGAAGGACTCGACAGATAATGCACGTTCTCCTCACAGCGCCTCGGAGGATACACAGACCACC
>NW_028118422.1:0-89235 GCF_965113295.1 Leuciscus leuciscus
ACTTGGTTTATATAGTAATTGATGTATGGCTAGTCGACTGGTGGTGGTTTGGTGCGCCTCTAGCGCCACCAGGTGTGTAGACACGGTACTGCACTTTATTTTTTAGATTTGTTTTTTTTTAACAGGGGTCTATTTTATAAATTGCTGTTGTATCTAGGGTTATTTTATATAGGGGTGGTCTATCCTGGTATATTTTGGGTAGGGTCTGTGTAGGTCCCGCCAGTGGTCAGTGTTTTTAGGTTAGGTTAGGGTTAGGGTTAGGGTTAGGGTTAGGGTTAGAGTTAGGGTTAGGGTTAGGTAGGGAGGTAAAAACGACTTTCACCCTCATTAGTAACCACCCTCATTTGCATAAAGGGCATCTGATTGGCCGAATCTTAACTGTCCATATATCTGCAACGGTGTGTTTTATCTGTACGAAACTTGGTTTATATAGTAATTGATGTATGGCTAGTCGACTGGTGGTGGTTTGGTGCGCCTCTAGCGCCACCAGGTGTGTAGACACGGTACTGCACTTTATTTTTTAGATTTGTTTTTTTTTAACAGGGGTCTATTTTATAAATTGGGTTAGGGTTAGGTTAGGGTTAGGGTTAGGGTTAGGGTTAGGTAGGGAGGTAAAAACGACTTTCACCCTCATTAGTAACCACCCTCATTTGCATAAAGGGCATCTGATTGGCCGAATCTTAACTGTCCATATATCTGCAACGGTGTGTTTTATCTGTACGAAACTTGGTTTATATAGTAATTGATGTATGGCTAGTCGACTGGTGGTGGTTTGGTGCGCCTCTAGCGCCACCAGGTGTGTAGACACGGTACTGCACTTTATTTTTTAGATTAGTTTTTTTTTAACAGGGGTCTATTTTATAAATTGCTGTTGTATCTAGGGTTATTTTATATAGGGGTGGTCTATCCTGGTATATTTTGGGTAGGGTCTGTGTAGGTCCCGCCAGTGGTCAGTGTTTTTTGGTTTTGTTTTCTGTTTTTTTGTGCAGGTGGTGGGTAGGTTTAGCTGGTTAGGTGAGGTAGCGTGCCAGGCCTTTGGCCTTTGACCCTGCATCCATGCAGACGCCCTGACGCAAACTGAACTTGAGTTTTCCCCCAGCTGTTCACCTGTCAATGCAAAATGGTTGCATTTGCCGTGCATATCAGCACGAGTGCTGAAACAGCACCAATGCTGACAGGTAAGTGTCTATTTCTATAGATAGATTGATGGATGGAGTGATGGATGGATGGATGGATGGATGGATGGATGGATGGATGGATGGATGGATGGATGGATGGATAGATAGGTACATGAGTTGAAACAACTTTTTGTTAAAAAAAATGTTTTTGTTAAAAAAAATGTTTTTGTTTGAAAAAGTGAATGTTTTTTAGGCCTGTGTTACATTGATGGATGGAGTGATGGAGTGATGGATGGATGGATGGATGGATGGATAGATAGATGAATAGATGAATATATAGATACATGAGTTTAAACCACTTTTTGTTAAAAAAAATATGTTTTTGTTTGAAAAAGTGAATGTTTTTAGGCCTGTGTTATACATGGATGGATGGAGTGATGGAGTGATGGATGGATGGATGGATGGATGGATGGATAGATAGATAAATAGATAGATAGATGAATAGATGAATATATAGATACATGAGTTTAAACAACTTTTTGTTAAAAAAAAAAAAGTTTTTGTTTGAAAAAGTGAATGTTTTTAGGCCTGTGTTATACATGGATGGATGGAGTGATGGAGTGATGGAGTGATGGATGGATGGATGGATAGATAGATGGATAGATGGATAGGGTTAGGGTTAGAGTTAGGGTTAGGGTTAGGGTTAGGGTTAGATTAGGGTTAGAGTTAGGGTTAGGGTTAGGGTTAGGGTTAGGTAGGGAGGTAAAAACGACTTTCACCCTCATTAGTAACCACCCTCATTTGCATAAAGGGCATCTGATTGGCCGAATCTTAACTGTCCATATATCTGCAACGGTGTGTTTTATCTGTACGAAACTTGGTTTATATAGTAATTGATGTATGGCTAGTCGACTGGTGGTGGTTTGGTGCGCCTCTAGCGCCACCAGGTGTGTAGACACGGTACTGCACTTTATTTTTTAGATTTGTTTTTTTTTAACAGGGGTCTATTTTATAAATTGCTGTTGTATCTAGGGTTATTTTATATAGGGGTGGTCTATCCTGGTATATTTTGGGTAGGGTCTGTGTAGGTCCCGCCAGTGGTCAGTGTTTTTTGGTTTTGTTTTCTGTTTTTTTGTGCAGGTGGTGGGTAGGTTTAGCTGGTTAGGTGAGGTAGCGTGCCAGGCCTTTGGCCTTTGACCCTGCATCCATGCAGACGCCCTGACGCAAACTGAACTTGAGTTTTCCCCCAGCTGTTCACCTGTCAATGCAAAATGGTTGCATTTGCCGTGCATATCAGCACGAGTGCTGAAACAGCACCAATGCTGACAGGTAAGTGTCTATTTCTATAGATAGATTGATGGATGGAGTGATGGATGGATGGATGGATGGATGGATGGATGGATGGATGGATGGATGGATGGATGGATGGATGGATGGATGGATGGATAGATAGGTACATGAGTTGAAACAACTTTTTGTTAAAAAAAATGTTTTTGTTAAAAAAAATGTTTTTGTTTGAAAAAGTGAATGTTTTTTAGGCCTGTGTTACATTGATGGATGGAGTGATGGAGTGATGGATGGATGGATGGATGGATGGATAGATAGATGAATAGATGAATATATAGATACATGAGTTTAAACCACTTTTTGTTAAAAAAAATATGTTTTTGTTTGAAAAAGTGAATGTTTTTAGGCCTGTGTTATACATGGATGGATGGAGTGATGGATGGATGGATGGATGGATGGATAGATAGATAAATAGATAGATAGATGAATAGATGAATATATAGATACATGAGTTTAAACAACTTTTTGTTAAAAAAAAAAAAGTTTTTGTTTGAAAAAGTGAATGTTTTTAGGCCTGTGTTATACATGGATGGATGGAGTGATGGAGTGATGGAGTGATGGATGGATGGATGGATAGATAGATGGATAGATGGATAGATGGATAGATGGATAGATGAGTTTGATCGACTGTTTGTTCATATTTTTTTATTGTTTTGTGTTAAATATTGAAAGTAGTCTTTGGACTAATGGTTAGTTTGGGTTTAGGGTTAGTTTGGGGCTATGGTTAGGTTAGGGTTAAAATGGCATATAGGTAGGGAGGTAAAAACGACTTTCACCCTCATTAGTAACCACCCTCATTTGCATAAAGGGCATCTGATTGGCCGAATCTTAACTGTCCATATATCTGCAACGGTGTGTTTTATCTGTACGAAACTTGGTTTATATAGTAATTGATGTATGGCTAGTCGACTGGTGGTGGTTTGGTGCGCCTCTAGCGCCACCAGGTGTGTAGACACGGTACTGCACTTTATTTTTTAGATTTGTTTTTTTTTAACAGGGGTCTATTTTATAAATTGCTGTTGTATCTAGGGTTATTTTATATAGGGGTGGTCTATCCTGGTATATTTTGGGTAGGGTCTGTGTAGGTCCCGCCAGTGGTCAGTGTTTTTTGGTTTTGTTTTCTGTTTTTTTGTGCAGGTGGTGGGTAGGTTTAGCTGGTTAGGTGAGGTAGCGTGCCAGGCCTTTGGCCTTTGACCCTGCATCCATGCAGACGCCCTGACGCAAACTGAACTTGAGTTTTCCCCCAGCTGTTCACCTGTCAATGCAAAATGGTTGCATTTGCCGTGCATATCAGCACGAGTGCTGAAACAGCACCAATGCTGACAGGTAAGTGTCTATTTCTATAGATAGATTGATGGATGGAGTGATGGATGGATGGATGGATGGATGGATGGATGGATGGATGGATGGATGGATGGATGGATGGATGGATAGATAGGTACATGAGTTGAAACAACTTTTTGTTAAAAAAAATGTTTTTGTTAAAAAAAATGTTTTTGTTTGAAAAAGTGAATGTTTTTTAGGCCTGTGTTACATTGATGGATGGAGTGATGGAGTGATGGATGGATGGATGGATGGATGGATGGATAGATAGATGAATAGATGAATATATAGATACATGAGTTTAAACCACTTTTTGTTAAAAAAAATATGTTTTTGTTTGAAAAAGTGAATGTTTTTAGGCCTGTGTTATACATGGATGGATGGAGTGATGGATGGATGGATGGATGGATGGATAGATAGATAAATAGATAGATAGATGAATAGATGAATATATAGATACATGAGTTTAAACAACTTTTTGTTAAAAAAAAAAAAGTTTTTGTTTGAAAAAGTTAGGGTTAGAGTTAGGTTAGGGTTAGGGTTAGGGTTAGGGTTAGAGTTAGGGTTAGGTAGGGAGGTAAAAACGACTTTCACCCTCATTAGTAACCACCCTCATTTGCATAAAGGGCATCTGATTGGCCGAATCTTAACTGTCCATATATCTGCAACGGTGTGTTTTATCTGTACGAAACTTGGTTTATATAGTAATTGATGTATGGCTAGTCGACTGGTGGTGGTTTGGTGCGCCTCTAGCGCCACCAGGTGTGTAGACACGGTACTGCACTTTATTTTTTAGATTTGTTTTTTTTTAACAGGGGTCTATTTTATAAATTGCTGTTGTATCTAGGGTTATTTTATATAGGGGTGGTCTATCCTGGTATATTTTGGGTAGGGTCTGTGTAGGTCCCGCCAGTGGTCAGTGTTTTTTGGTTTTGTTTTCTGTTTTTTTGTGCAGGTGGTGGGTAGGTTTAGCTGGTTAGGTGAGGTAGCGTGCCAGGCCTTTGGCCTTTGACCCTGCATCCATGCAGACGCCCTGACGCAAACTGAACTTGAGTTTTCCCCCAGCTGTTCACCTGTCAATGCAAAATGGTTGCATTTGCCGTGCATATCAGCACGAGTGCTGAAACAGCACCAATGCTGACAGGTAAGTGTCTATTTCTATAGATAGATTGATGGATGGAGTGATGGATGGATGGATGGATGGATGGATGGATGGATGGATGGATGGATGGATGGATGGATGGATAGATAGGTACATGAGTTGAAACAACTTTTTGTTAAAAAAAATGTTTTTGTTAAAAAAAATGTTTTTGTTTGAAAAAGTGAATGTTTTTTAGGCCTGTGTTACATTGATGGATGGAGTGATGGAGTGATGGATGGATGGATGGATGGATGGATAGATAGATGAATAGATGAATATATAGATACATGAGTTTAAACCACTTTTTGTTAAAAAAAATATGTTTTTGTTTGAAAAAGTGAATGTTTTTAGGCCTGTGTTATACATGGATGGATGGAGTGATGGATGGATGGATGGATGGATGGATAGATAGATAAATAGATAGATAGATGAATAGATGAATATATAGATACATGAGTTTAAACAACTTTTTGTTAAAAAAAAAAAAGTTTTTGTTTGAAAAAGTGAATGTTTTTAGGCCTGTGTTATACATGGATGGATGGAGTGATGGAGTGATGGATGGATGGATGGATAGATAGATGGATAGATGGATAGATGGATAGATGGATAGATGAGTTTGATCGACTGTTTGTTCATATTTTTTTATTGTTTTGTGTTAAATATTGAAAGTAGTCTTTGGACTAATGGTTAGTTTGGGTTTAGGGTTAGTTTGGGGCTATGGTTAGGTTAGGGTTAAAATGGCATATAGGTAGGGAGGTAAAAACGACTTTCACCCTCATTAGTAACCACCCTCATTTGCATAAAGGGCATCTGATTGGCCGAATCTTAACTGTCCATATATCTGCAACGGTGTGTTTTATCTGTACGAAACTTGGTTTATATAGTAATTGATGTATGGCTAGTCGACTGGTGGTGGTTTGGTGCGCCTCTAGCGCCACCAGGTGTGTAGACACGGTACTGCACTTTATTTTTTAGATTTGTTTTTTTTTAACAGGGGTCTATTTTATAAATTGCTGTTGTATCTAGGGTTATTTTATATAGGGGTGGTCTATCCTGGTATATTTTGGGTAGGGTCTGTGTAGGTCCCGCCAGTGGTCAGTGTTTTTTGGTTTTGTTTTCTGTTTTTTTGTGCAGGTGGTGGGTAGGTTTAGCTGGTTAGGTGAGGTAGCGTGCCAGGCCTTTGGCCTTTGACCCTGCATCCATGCAGACGCCCTGACGCAAACTGAACTTGAGTTTTCCCCCAGCTGTTCACCTGTCAATGCAAAATGGTTGCATTTGCCGTGCATATCAGCACGAGTGCTGAAACAGCACCAATGCTGACAGGTAAGTGTCTATTTCTATAGATAGATTGATGGATGGAGTGATGGATGGATGGATGGATGGATGGATGGATGGATGGATGGATGGATGGATGGATGGATGGATGGATGGATAGATAGGTACATGAGTTGAAACAACTTTTTGTTAAAAAAAATGTTTTTGTTAAAAAAAATGTTTTTGTTTGAAAAAGTGAATGTTTTTTAGGCCTGTGTTACATTGATGGATGGAGTGATGGAGTGATGGATGGATGGATGGATGGATGGATAGATAGATGAATAGATGAATATATAGATACATGAGTTTAAACCACTTTTTGTTAAAAAAAATATGTTTTTGTTTGAAAAAGTGAATGTTTTTAGGCCTGTGTTATACATGGATGGATGGAGTGATGGAGTGATGGATGGATGGATGGATGGATGGATGGATAGATAGATAAATAGATAGATAGATGAATAGATGAATATATAGATACATGAGTTTAAACAACTTTTTGTTAAAAAAAAAAAAGTTTTTGTTTGAAAAAGTGAATGTTTTTAGGCCTGTGTTATACATGGATGGATGGAGTGATGGAGTGATGGAGTGATGGATGGATGGATGGATAGATAGATGGATAGATGGATAGATGGATAGATGGATAGATGAGTTTGATCGACTGTTTGTTCATATTTTTTTATTGTTTTGTGTTAAATATTGAAAGTAGTCTTTGGACTAATGGTTAGTTTGGGTTTAGGGTTAGTTTGGGGCTATGGTTAGGTTAGGTTAGGGTTAAAATGGCATATAGGTAGGGAGGTAAAAACGACTTTCACCCTCATTAGTAACCACCCTCATTTGCATAAAGGGCATCTGATTGGCCGAATCTTAACTGTCCATATATCTGCAACGGTGTGTTTTATCTGTACGAAACTTGGTTTATATAGTAATTGATGTATGGCTAGTCGACTGGTGGTGGTTTGGTGCGCCTCTAGCGCCACCAGGTGTGTAGACACGGTACTGCACTTTATTTTTTAGATTTGTTTTTTTTTAACAGGGGTCTATTTTATAAATTGCTGTTGTATCTAGGGTTATTTTATATAGGGGTGGTCTATCCTGGTATATTTTGGGTAGGGTCTGTGTAGGTCCCGCCAGTGGTCAGTGTTTTTTGGTTTTGTTTTCTGTTTTTTTGTGCAGGTGGTGGGTAGGTTTAGCTGGTTAGGTGAGGTAGCGTGCCAGGCCTTTGGCCTTTGACCCTGCATCCATGCAGACGCCCTGACGCAAACTGAACTTGAGTTTTCCCCCAGCTGTTCACCTGTCAATGCAAAATGGTTGCATTTGCCGTGCATATCAGCACGAGTGCTGAAACAGCACCAATGCTGACAGGTAAGTGTCTATTTCTATAGATAGATTGATGGATGGAGTGATGGATGGATGGATGGATGGATGGATGGATGGATGGATGGATGGATGGATGGATGGATGGATGGATAGATAGGTACATGAGTTGAAACAACTTTTTGTTAAAAAAAATGTTTTTGTTAAAAAAAATGTTTTTGTTTGAAAAAGTGAATGTTTTTTAGGCCTGTGTTACATTGATGGATGGAGTGATGGAGTGATGGATGGATGGATGGATGGATGGATAGATAGATGAATAGATGAATATATAGATACATGAGTTTAAACCACTTTTTGTTAAAAAAAATATGTTTTTGTTTGAAAAAGTGAATGTTTTTAGGCCTGTGTTATACATGGATGGATGGAGTGATGGAGTGATGGATGGATGGATGGATGGATGGATGGATAGATAGATAAATAGATAGATAGATGAATAGATGAATATATAGATACATGAGTTTAAACAACTTTTTGTTAAAAAAAAAAAAGTTTTTGTTTGAAAAAGTGAATGTTTTTAGGCCTGTGTTATACATGGATGGATGGAGTGATGGAGTGATGGAGTGATGGATGGATGGATGGATAGATAGATGGATAGATGGATAGATGGATAGATGGATAGATGAGTTTGATCGACTGTTTGTTCATATTTTTTTATTGTTTTGTGTTAAATATTGAAAGTAGTCTTTGGACTAATGGTTAGTTTGGGTTTAGGGTTAGTTTGGGGCTATGGTTAGGTTAGGTTAGGGTTAAAATGGCATATAGGTAGGGAGGTAAAAACGACTTTCACCCTCATTAGTAACCACCCTCATTTGCATAAAGGGCATCTGATTGGCCGAATCTTAACTGTCCATATATCTGCAACGGTGTGTTTTATCTGTACGAAACTTGGTTTATATAGTAATTGATGTATGGCTAGTCGACTGGTGGTGGTTTGGTGCGCCTCTAGCGCCACCAGGTGTGTAGACACGGTACTGCACTTTATTTTTTAGATTTGTTTTTTTTTAACAGGGGTCTATTTTATAAATTGCTGTTGTATCTAGGGTTATTTTATATAGGGGTGGTCTATCCTGGTATATTTTGGGTAGGGTCTGTGTAGGTCCCGCCAGTGGTCAGTGTTTTTTGGTTTTGTTTTCTGTTTTTTTGTGCAGGTGGTGGGTAGGTTTAGCTGGTTAGGTGAGGTAGCGTGCCAGGCCTTTGGCCTTTGACCCTGCATCCATGCAGACGCCCTGACGCAAACTGAACTTGAGTTTTCCCCCAGCTGTTCACCTGTCAATGCAAAATGGTTGCATTTGCCGTGCATATCAGCACGAGTGCTGAAACAGCACCAATGCTGACAGGTAAGTGTCTATTTCTATAGATAGATTGATGGATGGAGTGATGGATGGATGGATGGATGGATGGATGGATGGATGGATGGATGGATGGATGGATGGATGGATGGATGGATGGATGGATAGATAGGTACATGAGTTGAAACAACTTTTTGTTAAAAAAAATGTTTTTGTTAAAAAAAATGTTTTTGTTTGAAAAAGTGAATGTTTTTTAGGCCTGTGTTACATTGATGGATGGAGTGATGGAGTGATGGATGGATGGATGGATGGATGGATAGATAGATGAATAGATGAATATATAGATACATGAGTTTAAACCACTTTTTGTTAAAAAAAATATGTTTTTGTTTGAAAAAGTGAATGTTTTTAGGCCTGTGTTATACATGGATGGATGGAGTGATGGATGGATGGATGGATGGATGGATAGATAGATAAATAGATAGATAGATGAATAGATGAATATATAGATACATGAGTTTAAACAACTTTTTGTTAAAAAAAAAAAAGTTTTTGTTTGAAAAAGTGAATGTTTTTAGGCCTGTGTTATACATGGATGGATGGAGTGATGGAGTGATGGAGTGATGGATGGATGGATGGATAGATAGATGGATAGATGGATAGATGGATAGATGGATAGATGAGTTTGATCGACTGTTTGTTCATATTTTTTTATTGTTTTGTGTTAAATATTGAAAGTAGTCTTTGGACTAATGGTTAGTTTGGGTTTAGGGTTAGTTTGGGGCTATGGTTAGGTTAGGGTTAAAATGGCATATAGGTAGGGAGGTAAAAACGACTTTCACCCTCATTAGTAACCACCCTCATTTGCATAAAGGGCATCTGATTGGCCGAATCTTAACTGTCCATATATCTGCAACGGTGTGTTTTATCTGTACGAAACTTGGTTTATATAGTAATTGATGTATGGCTAGTCGACTGGTGGTGGTTTGGTGCGCCTCTAGCGCCACCAGGTGTGTAGACACGGTACTGCACTTTATTTTTTAGATTTGTTTTTTTTTAACAGGGGTCTATTTTATAAATTGCT
The DNA here is from genome assembly GCF_965113295.1 of Leuciscus leuciscus. NCBI lineage: Eukaryota > Metazoa > Chordata > Actinopteri > Cypriniformes > Leuciscidae > Leuciscus > Leuciscus leuciscus. Next base: position 9,991 of record NW_028118422.1, read on the forward strand.
GTTGTATCTAGGGTTATTTTATATAGGGGTGGTCTATCCTGGTATATTTTGGGTAGGGTCTGTGTAGGTCCCGCCAGTGGTCAGTGTTTTTTGGTTTTGTTTTCTGTTTTTTTGTGCAGGTGGTGGGTAGGTTTAGCTGGTTAGGTGAGGTAGCGTGCCAGGCCTTTGGCCTTTGACCCTGCATCCATGCAGACGCCCTGACGCAAACTGAACTTGAGTTTTCCCCCAGCTGTTCACCTGTCAATGCAAAATGGTTGCATTTGCCGTGCATATCAGCACGAGTGCTGAAACAGCACCAATGCTGACAGGTAAGTGTCTATTTCTATAGATAGATTGATGGATGGAGTGATGGATGGATGGATGGATGGATGGATGGATGGATGGATGGATGGATGGATGGATGGATGGATGGATAGATAGGTACATGAGTTGAAACAACTTTTTGTTAAAAAAAATGTTTTTGTTAAAAAAAATGTTTTTGTTTGAAAAAGTGAATGTTTTTTAGGCCTGTGTTACATTGATGGATGGAGTGATGGAGTGATGGATGGATGGATGGATGGATGGATGGATAGATAGATGAATAGATGAATATATAGATACATGAGTTTAAACCACTTTTTGTTAAAAAAAATATGTTTTTGTTTGAAAAAGTGAATGTTTTTAGGCCTGTGTTATACATGGATGGATGGAGTGATGGATGGATGGATGGATGGATGGATAGATAGATAAATAGATAGATAGATGAATAGATGAATATATAGATACATGAGTTTAAACAACTTTTTGTTAAAAAAAAAAAAGTTTTTGTTTGAAAAAGTTAGGGTTAGAGTTAGGTTAGGGTTAGGGTTAGGGTTAGGGTTAGAGTTAGGGTTAGGTAGGGAGGTAAAAACGACTTTCACCCTCATTAGTAACCACCCTCATTTGCATAAAGGGCATCTGATTGGCCGAATCTTAACTGTCCATATATCTGCAACGGTGTGTTTTATCTGTACGAAACTTGGTTTATATAGTAATTGATGTATGGCTAGTCGACTGGTGGTGGTTTGGTGCGCCTCTAGCGCCACCAGGTGTGTAGACACGGTACTGCACTTTATTTTTTAGATTTGTTTTTTTTTAACAGGGGTCTATTTTATAAATTGCTGTTGTATCTAGGGTTATTTTATATAGGGGTGGTCTATCCTGGTATATTTTGGGTAGGGTCTGTGTAGGTCCCGCCAGTGGTCAGTGTTTTTTGGTTTTGTTTTCTGTTTTTTTGTGCAGGTGGTGGGTAGGTTTAGCTGGTTAGGTGAGGTAGCGTGCCAGGCCTTTGGCCTTTGACCCTGCATCCATGCAGACGCCCTGACGCAAACTGAACTTGAGTTTTCCCCCAGCTGTTCACCTGTCAATGCAAAATGGTTGCATTTGCCGTGCATATCAGCACGAGTGCTGAAACAGCACCAATGCTGACAGGTAAGTGTCTATTTCTATAGATAGATTGATGGATGGAGTGATGGATGGATGGATGGATGGATGGATGGATGGATGGATGGATGGATGGATGGATGGATGGATAGATAGGTACATGAGTTGAAACAACTTTTTGTTAAAAAAAATGTTTTTGTTAAAAAAAATGTTTTTGTTTGAAAAAGTGAATGTTTTTTAGGCCTGTGTTACATTGATGGATGGAGTGATGGAGTGATGGATGGATGGATGGATGGATGGATAGATAGATGAATAGATGAATATATAGATACATGAGTTTAAACCACTTTTTGTTAAAAAAAATATGTTTTTGTTTGAAAAAGTGAATGTTTTTAGGCCTGTGTTATACATGGATGGATGGAGTGATGGATGGATGGATGGATGGATGGATAGATAGATAAATAGATAGATAGATGAATAGATGAATATATAGATACATGAGTTTAAACAACTTTTTGTTAAAAAAAAAAAAGTTTTTGTTTGAAAAAGTGAATGTTTTTAGGCCTGTGTTATACATGGATGGATGGAGTGATGGAGTGATGGATGGATGGATGGATAGATAGATGGATAGATGGATAGATGGATAGATGGATAGATGAGTTTGATCGACTGTTTGTTCATATTTTTTTATTGTTTTGTGTTAAATATTGAAAGTAGTCTTTGGACTAATGGTTAGTTTGGGTTTAGGGTTAGTTTGGGGCTATGGTTAGGTTAGGGTTAAAATGGCATATAGGTAGGGAGGTAAAAACGACTTTCACCCTCATTAGTAACCACCCTCATTTGCATAAAGGGCATCTGATTGGCCGAATCTTAACTGTCCATATATCTGCAACGGTGTGTTTTATCTGTACGAAACTTGGTTTATATAGTAATTGATGTATGGCTAGTCGACTGGTGGTGGTTTGGTGCGCCTCTAGCGCCACCAGGTGTGTAGACACGGTACTGCACTTTATTTTTTAGATTTGTTTTTTTTTAACAGGGGTCTATTTTATAAATTGCTGTTGTATCTAGGGTTATTTTATATAGGGGTGGTCTATCCTGGTATATTTTGGGTAGGGTCTGTGTAGGTCCCGCCAGTGGTCAGTGTTTTTTGGTTTTGTTTTCTGTTTTTTTGTGCAGGTGGTGGGTAGGTTTAGCTGGTTAGGTGAGGTAGCGTGCCAGGCCTTTGGCCTTTGACCCTGCATCCATGCAGACGCCCTGACGCAAACTGAACTTGAGTTTTCCCCCAGCTGTTCACCTGTCAATGCAAAATGGTTGCATTTGCCGTGCATATCAGCACGAGTGCTGAAACAGCACCAATGCTGACAGGTAAGTGTCTATTTCTATAGATAGATTGATGGATGGAGTGATGGATGGATGGATGGATGGATGGATGGATGGATGGATGGATGGATGGATGGATGGATGGATGGATGGATAGATAGGTACATGAGTTGAAACAACTTTTTGTTAAAAAAAATGTTTTTGTTAAAAAAAATGTTTTTGTTTGAAAAAGTGAATGTTTTTTAGGCCTGTGTTACATTGATGGATGGAGTGATGGAGTGATGGATGGATGGATGGATGGATGGATAGATAGATGAATAGATGAATATATAGATACATGAGTTTAAACCACTTTTTGTTAAAAAAAATATGTTTTTGTTTGAAAAAGTGAATGTTTTTAGGCCTGTGTTATACATGGATGGATGGAGTGATGGAGTGATGGATGGATGGATGGATGGATGGATGGATAGATAGATAAATAGATAGATAGATGAATAGATGAATATATAGATACATGAGTTTAAACAACTTTTTGTTAAAAAAAAAAAAGTTTTTGTTTGAAAAAGTGAATGTTTTTAGGCCTGTGTTATACATGGATGGATGGAGTGATGGAGTGATGGAGTGATGGATGGATGGATGGATAGATAGATGGATAGATGGATAGATGGATAGATGGATAGATGAGTTTGATCGACTGTTTGTTCATATTTTTTTATTGTTTTGTGTTAAATATTGAAAGTAGTCTTTGGACTAATGGTTAGTTTGGGTTTAGGGTTAGTTTGGGGCTATGGTTAGGTTAGGTTAGGGTTAAAATGGCATATAGGTAGGGAGGTAAAAACGACTTTCACCCTCATTAGTAACCACCCTCATTTGCATAAAGGGCATCTGATTGGCCGAATCTTAACTGTCCATATATCTGCAACGGTGTGTTTTATCTGTACGAAACTTGGTTTATATAGTAATTGATGTATGGCTAGTCGACTGGTGGTGGTTTGGTGCGCCTCTAGCGCCACCAGGTGTGTAGACACGGTACTGCACTTTATTTTTTAGATTTGTTTTTTTTTAACAGGGGTCTATTTTATAAATTGCTGTTGTATCTAGGGTTATTTTATATAGGGGTGGTCTATCCTGGTATATTTTGGGTAGGGTCTGTGTAGGTCCCGCCAGTGGTCAGTGTTTTTTGGTTTTGTTTTCTGTTTTTTTGTGCAGGTGGTGGGTAGGTTTAGCTGGTTAGGTGAGGTAGCGTGCCAGGCCTTTGGCCTTTGACCCTGCATCCATGCAGACGCCCTGACGCAAACTGAACTTGAGTTTTCCCCCAGCTGTTCACCTGTCAATGCAAAATGGTTGCATTTGCCGTGCATATCAGCACGAGTGCTGAAACAGCACCAATGCTGACAGGTAAGTGTCTATTTCTATAGATAGATTGATGGATGGAGTGATGGATGGATGGATGGATGGATGGATGGATGGATGGATGGATGGATGGATGGATGGATGGATGGATAGATAGGTACATGAGTTGAAACAACTTTTTGTTAAAAAAAATGTTTTTGTTAAAAAAAATGTTTTTGTTTGAAAAAGTGAATGTTTTTTAGGCCTGTGTTACATTGATGGATGGAGTGATGGAGTGATGGATGGATGGATGGATGGATGGATAGATAGATGAATAGATGAATATATAGATACATGAGTTTAAACCACTTTTTGTTAAAAAAAATATGTTTTTGTTTGAAAAAGTGAATGTTTTTAGGCCTGTGTTATACATGGATGGATGGAGTGATGGAGTGATGGATGGATGGATGGATGGATGGATGGATAGATAGATAAATAGATAGATAGATGAATAGATGAATATATAGATACATGAGTTTAAACAACTTTTTGTTAAAAAAAAAAAAGTTTTTGTTTGAAAAAGTGAATGTTTTTAGGCCTGTGTTATACATGGATGGATGGAGTGATGGAGTGATGGAGTGATGGATGGATGGATGGATAGATAGATGGATAGATGGATAGATGGATAGATGGATAGATGAGTTTGATCGACTGTTTGTTCATATTTTTTTATTGTTTTGTGTTAAATATTGAAAGTAGTCTTTGGACTAATGGTTAGTTTGGGTTTAGGGTTAGTTTGGGGCTATGGTTAGGTTAGGTTAGGGTTAAAATGGCATATAGGTAGGGAGGTAAAAACGACTTTCACCCTCATTAGTAACCACCCTCATTTGCATAAAGGGCATCTGATTGGCCGAATCTTAACTGTCCATATATCTGCAACGGTGTGTTTTATCTGTACGAAACTTGGTTTATATAGTAATTGATGTATGGCTAGTCGACTGGTGGTGGTTTGGTGCGCCTCTAGCGCCACCAGGTGTGTAGACACGGTACTGCACTTTATTTTTTAGATTTGTTTTTTTTTAACAGGGGTCTATTTTATAAATTGCTGTTGTATCTAGGGTTATTTTATATAGGGGTGGTCTATCCTGGTATATTTTGGGTAGGGTCTGTGTAGGTCCCGCCAGTGGTCAGTGTTTTTTGGTTTTGTTTTCTGTTTTTTTGTGCAGGTGGTGGGTAGGTTTAGCTGGTTAGGTGAGGTAGCGTGCCAGGCCTTTGGCCTTTGACCCTGCATCCATGCAGACGCCCTGACGCAAACTGAACTTGAGTTTTCCCCCAGCTGTTCACCTGTCAATGCAAAATGGTTGCATTTGCCGTGCATATCAGCACGAGTGCTGAAACAGCACCAATGCTGACAGGTAAGTGTCTATTTCTATAGATAGATTGATGGATGGAGTGATGGATGGATGGATGGATGGATGGATGGATGGATGGATGGATGGATGGATGGATGGATGGATGGATGGATGGATGGATAGATAGGTACATGAGTTGAAACAACTTTTTGTTAAAAAAAATGTTTTTGTTAAAAAAAATGTTTTTGTTTGAAAAAGTGAATGTTTTTTAGGCCTGTGTTACATTGATGGATGGAGTGATGGAGTGATGGATGGATGGATGGATGGATGGATAGATAGATGAATAGATGAATATATAGATACATGAGTTTAAACCACTTTTTGTTAAAAAAAATATGTTTTTGTTTGAAAAAGTGAATGTTTTTAGGCCTGTGTTATACATGGATGGATGGAGTGATGGATGGATGGATGGATGGATGGATAGATAGATAAATAGATAGATAGATGAATAGATGAATATATAGATACATGAGTTTAAACAACTTTTTGTTAAAAAAAAAAAAGTTTTTGTTTGAAAAAGTGAATGTTTTTAGGCCTGTGTTATACATGGATGGATGGAGTGATGGAGTGATGGAGTGATGGATGGATGGATGGATAGATAGATGGATAGATGGATAGATGGATAGATGGATAGATGAGTTTGATCGACTGTTTGTTCATATTTTTTTATTGTTTTGTGTTAAATATTGAAAGTAGTCTTTGGACTAATGGTTAGTTTGGGTTTAGGGTTAGTTTGGGGCTATGGTTAGGTTAGGGTTAAAATGGCATATAGGTAGGGAGGTAAAAACGACTTTCACCCTCATTAGTAACCACCCTCATTTGCATAAAGGGCATCTGATTGGCCGAATCTTAACTGTCCATATATCTGCAACGGTGTGTTTTATCTGTACGAAACTTGGTTTATATAGTAATTGATGTATGGCTAGTCGACTGGTGGTGGTTTGGTGCGCCTCTAGCGCCACCAGGTGTGTAGACACGGTACTGCACTTTATTTTTTAGATTTGTTTTTTTTTAACAGGGGTCTATTTTATAAATTGCTGTTGTATCTAGGGTTATTTTATATAGGGGTGGTCTATCCTGGTATATTTTGGGTAGGGTCTGTGTAGGTCCCGCCAGTGGTCAGTGTTTTTTGGTTTTGTTTTCTGTTTTTTTGTGCAGGTGGTGGGTAGGTTTAGCTGGTTAGGTGAGGTAGCGTGCCAGGCCTTTGGCCTTTGACCCTGCATCCATGCAGACGCCCTGACGCAAACTGAACTTGAGTTTTCCCCCAGCTGTTCACCTGTCAATGCAAAATGGTTGCATTTGCCGTGCATATCAGCACGAGTGCTGAAACAGCACCAATGCTGACAGGTAAGTGTCTATTTCTATAGATAGATTGATGGATGGAGTGATGGATGGATGGATGGATGGATGGATGGATGGATGGATGGATGGATGGATGGATGGATGGATGGATAGATAGGTACATGAGTTGAAACAACTTTTTGTTAAAAAAAATGTTTTTGTTAAAAAAAATGTTTTTGTTTGAAAAAGTGAATGTTTTTTAGGCCTGTGTTACATTGATGGATGGAGTGATGGAGTGATGGATGGATGGATGGATGGATGGATGGATAGATAGATGAATAGATGAATATATAGATACATGAGTTTAAACCACTTTTTGTTAAAAAAAATATGTTTTTGTTTGAAAAAGTGAATGTTTTTAGGCCTGTGTTATACATGGATGGATGGAGTGATGGATGGATGGATGGATGGATGGATAGATAGATAAATAGATAGATAGATGAATAGATGAATATATAGATACATGAGTTTAAACAACTTTTTGTTAAAAAAAAAAAAGTTTTTGTTTGAAAAAGTTAGGGTTAGAGTTAGGTTAGGGTTAGGGTTAGGGTTAGGGTTAGAGTTAGGGTTAGGTAGGGAGGTAAAAACGACTTTCACCCTCATTAGTAACCACCCTCATTTGCATAAAGGGCATCTGATTGGCCGAATCTTAACTGTCCATATATCTGCAACGGTGTGTTTTATCTGTACGAAACTTGGTTTATATAGTAATTGATGTATGGCTAGTCGACTGGTGGTGGTTTGGTGCGCCTCTAGCGCCACCAGGTGTGTAGACACGGTACTGCACTTTATTTTTTAGATTTGTTTTTTTTTAACAGGGGTCTATTTTATAAATTGCTGTTGTATCTAGGGTTATTTTATATAGGGGTGGTCTATCCTGGTATATTTTGGGTAGGGTCTGTGTAGGTCCCGCCAGTGGTCAGTGTTTTTTGGTTTTGTTTTCTGTTTTTTTGTGCAGGTGGTGGGTAGGTTTAGCTGGTTAGGTGAGGTAGCGTGCCAGGCCTTTGGCCTTTGACCCTGCATCCATGCAGACGCCCTGACGCAAACTGAACTTGAGTTTTCCCCCAGCTGTTCACCTGTCAATGCAAAATGGTTGCATTTGCCGTGCATATCAGCACGAGTGCTGAAACAGCACCAATGCTGACAGGTAAGTGTCTATTTCTATAGATAGATTGATGGATGGAGTGATGGATGGATGGATGGATGGATGGATGGATGGATGGATGGATGGATGGATGGATGGATGGATAGATAGGTACATGAGTTGAAACAACTTTTTGTTAAAAAAAATGTTTTTGTTAAAAAAAATGTTTTTGTTTGAAAAAGTGAATGTTTTTTAGGCCTGTGTTACATTGATGGATGGAGTGATGGAGTGATGGATGGATGGATGGATGGATGGATAGATAGATGAATAGATGAATATATAGATACATGAGTTTAAACCACTTTTTGTTAAAAAAAATATGTTTTTGTTTGAAAAAGTGAATGTTTTTAGGCCTGTGTTATACATGGATGGATGGAGTGATGGATGGATGGATGGATGGATGGATAGATAGATAAATAGATAGATAGATGAATAGATGAATATATAGATACATGAGTTTAAACAACTTTTTGTTAAAAAAAAAAAAGTTTTTGTTTGAAAAAGTGAATGTTTTTAGGCCTGTGTTATACATGGATGGATGGAGTGATGGAGTGATGGATGGATGGATGGATAGATAGATGGATAGATGGATAGATGGATAGATGGATAGATGAGTTTGATCGACTGTTTGTTCATATTTTTTTATTGTTTTGTGTTAAATATTGAAAGTAGTCTTTGGACTAATGGTTAGTTTGGGTTTAGGGTTAGTTTGGGGCTATGGTTAGGTTAGGGTTAAAATGGCATATAGGTAGGGAGGTAAAAACGACTTTCACCCTCATTAGTAACCACCCTCATTTGCATAAAGGGCATCTGATTGGCCGAATCTTAACTGTCCATATATCTGCAACGGTGTGTTTTATCTGTACGAAACTTGGTTTATATAGTAATTGATGTATGGCTAGTCGACTGGTGGTGGTTTGGTGCGCCTCTAGCGCCACCAGGTGTGTAGACACGGTACTGCACTTTATTTTTTAGATTTGTTTTTTTTTAACAGGGGTCTATTTTATAAATTGCTGTTGTATCTAGGGTTATTTTATATAGGGGTGGTCTATCCTGGTATATTTTGGGTAGGGTCTGTGTAGGTCCCGCCAGTGGTCAGTGTTTTTTGGTTTTGTTTTCTGTTTTTTTGTGCAGGTGGTGGGTAGGTTTAGCTGGTTAGGTGAGGTAGCGTGCCAGGCCTTTGGCCTTTGACCCTGCATCCATGCAGACGCCCTGACGCAAACTGAACTTGAGTTTTCCCCCAGCTGTTCACCTGTCAATGCAAAATGGTTGCATTTGCCGTGCATATCAGCACGAGTGCTGAAACAGCACCAATGCTGACAGGTAAGTGTCTATTTCTATAGATAGATTGATGGATGGAGTGATGGATGGATGGATGGATGGATGGATGGATGGATGGATGGATGGATGGATGGATGGATGGATGGATGGATAGATAGGTACATGAGTTGAAACAACTTTTTGTTAAAAAAAATGTTTTTGTTAAAAAAAATGTTTTTGTTTGAAAAAGTGAATGTTTTTTAGGCCTGTGTTACATTGATGGATGGAGTGATGGAGTGATGGATGGATGGATGGATGGATGGATAGATAGATGAATAGATGAATATATAGATACATGAGTTTAAACCACTTTTTGTTAAAAAAAATATGTTTTTGTTTGAAAAAGTGAATGTTTTTAGGCCTGTGTTATACATGGATGGATGGAGTGATGGAGTGATGGATGGATGGATGGATGGATGGATGGATAGATAGATAAATAGATAGATAGATGAATAGATGAATATATAGATACATGAGTTTAAACAACTTTTTGTTAAAAAAAAAAAAGTTTTTGTTTGAAAAAGTGAATGTTTTTAGGCCTGTGTTATACATGGATGGATGGAGTGATGGAGTGATGGAGTGATGGATGGATGGATGGATAGATAGATGGATAGATGGATAGATGGATAGATGGATAGATGAGTTTGATCGACTGTTTGTTCATATTTTTTTATTGTTTTGTGTTAAATATTGAAAGTAGTCTTTGGACTAATGGTTAGTTTGGGTTTAGGGTTAGTTTGGGGCTATGGTTAGGTTAGGTTAGGGTTAAAATGGCATATAGGTAGGGAGGTAAAAACGACTTTCACCCTCATTAGTAACCACCCTCATTTGCATAAAGGGCATCTGATTGGCCGAATCTTAACTGTCCATATATCTGCAACGGTGTGTTTTATCTGTACGAAACTTGGTTTATATAGTAATTGATGTATGGCTAGTCGACTGGTGGTGGTTTGGTGCGCCTCTAGCGCCACCAGGTGTGTAGACACGGTACTGCACTTTATTTTTTAGATTTGTTTTTTTTTAACAGGGGTCTATTTTATAAATTGCTGTTGTATCTAGGGTTATTTTATATAGGGGTGGTCTATCCTGGTATATTTTGGGTAGGGTCTGTGTAGGTCCCGCCAGTGGTCAGTGTTTTTTGGTTTTGTTTTCTGTTTTTTTGTGCAGGTGGTGGGTAGGTTTAGCTGGTTAGGTGAGGTAGCGTGCCAGGCCTTTGGCCTTTGACCCTGCATCCATGCAGACGCCCTGACGCAAACTGAACTTGAGTTTTCCCCCAGCTGTTCACCTGTCAATGCAAAATGGTTGCATTTGCCGTGCATATCAGCACGAGTGCTGAAACAGCACCAATGCTGACAGGTAAGTGTCTATTTCTATAGATAGATTGATGGATGGAGTGATGGATGGATGGATGGATGGATGGATGGATGGATGGATGGATGGATGGATGGATGGATGGATGGATAGATAGGTACATGAGTTGAAACAACTTTTTGTTAAAAAAAATGTTTTTGTTAAAAAAAATGTTTTTGTTTGAAAAAGTGAATGTTTTTTAGGCCTGTGTTACATTGATGGATGGAGTGATGGAGTGATGGATGGATGGATGGATGGATGGATAGATAGATGAATAGATGAATATATAGATACATGAGTTTAAACCACTTTTTGTTAAAAAAAATATGTTTTTGTTTGAAAAAGTGAATGTTTTTAGGCCTGTGTTATACATGGATGGATGGAGTGATGGAGTGATGGATGGATGGATGGATGGATGGATGGATAGATAGATAAATAGATAGATAGATGAATAGATGAATATATAGATACATGAGTTTAAACAACTTTTTGTTAAAAAAAAAAAAGTTTTTGTTTGAAAAAGTGAATGTTTTTAGGCCTGTGTTATACATGGATGGATGGAGTGATGGAGTGATGGAGTGATGGATGGATGGATGGATAGATAGATGGATAGATGGATAGATGGATAGATGGATAGATGAGTTTGATCGACTGTTTGTTCATATTTTTTTATTGTTTTGTGTTAAATATTGAAAGTAGTCTTTGGACTAATGGTTAGTTTGGGTTTAGGGTTAGTTTGGGGCTATGGTTAGGTTAGGTTAGGGTTAAAATGGCATATAGGTAGGGAGGTAAAAACGACTTTCACCCTCATTAGTAACCACCCTCATTTGCATAAAGGGCATCTGATTGGCCGAATCTTAACTGTCCATATATCTGCAACGGTGTGTTTTATCTGTACGAAACTTGGTTTATATAGTAATTGATGTATGGCTAGTCGACTGGTGGTGGTTTGGTGCGCCTCTAGCGCCACCAGGTGTGTAGACACGGTACTGCACTTTATTTTTTAGATTTGTTTTTTTTTAACAGGGGTCTATTTTATAAATTGCTGTTGTATCTAGGGTTATTTTATATAGGGGTGGTCTATCCTGGTATATTTTGGGTAGGGTCTGTGTAGGTCCCGCCAGTGGTCAGTGTTTTTTGGTTTTGTTTTCTGTTTTTTTGTGCAGGTGGTGGGTAGGTTTAGCTGGTTAGGTGAGGTAGCGTGCCAGGCCTTTGGCCTTTGACCCTGCATCCATGCAGACGCCCTGACGCAAACTGAACTTGAGTTTTCCCCCAGCTGTTCACCTGTCAATGCAAAATGGTTGCATTTGCCGTGCATATCAGCACGAGTGCTGAAACAGCACCAATGCTGACAGGTAAGTGTCTATTTCTATAGATAGATTGATGGATGGAGTGATGGATGGATGGATGGATGGATGGATGGATGGATGGATGGATGGATGGATGGATGGATGGATGGATGGATGGATGGATAGATAGGTACATGAGTTGAAACAACTTTTTGTTAAAAAAAATGTTTTTGTTAAAAAAAATGTTTTTGTTTGAAAAAGTGAATGTTTTTTAGGCCTGTGTTACATTGATGGATGGAGTGATGGAGTGATGGATGGATGGATGGATGGATGGATAGATAGATGAATAGATGAATATATAGATACATGAGTTTAAACCACTTTTTGTTAAAAAAAATATGTTTTTGTTTGAAAAAGTGAATGTTTTTAGGCCTGTGTTATACATGGATGGATGGAGTGATGGATGGATGGATGGATGGATGGATAGATAGATAAATAGATAGATAGATGAATAGATGAATATATAGATACATGAGTTTAAACAACTTTTTGTTAAAAAAAAAAAAGTTTTTGTTTGAAAAAGTGAATGTTTTTAGGCCTGTGTTATACATGGATGGATGGAGTGATGGAGTGATGGAGTGATGGATGGATGGATGGATAGATAGATGGATAGATGGATAGATGGATAGATGGATAGATGAGTTTGATCGACTGTTTGTTCATATTTTTTTATTGTTTTGTGTTAAATATTGAAAGTAGTCTTTGGACTAATGGTTAGTTTGGGTTTAGGGTTAGTTTGGGGCTATGGTTAGGTTAGGGTTAAAATGGCATATAGGTAGGGAGGTAAAAACGACTTTCACCCTCATTAGTAACCACCCTCATTTGCATAAAGGGCATCTGATTGGCCGAATCTTAACTGTCCATATATCTGCAACGGTGTGTTTTATCTGTACGAAACTTGGTTTATATAGTAATTGATGTATGGCTAGTCGACTGGTGGTGGTTTGGTGCGCCTCTAGCGCCACCAGGTGTGTAGACACGGTACTGCACTTTATTTTTTAGATTTGTTTTTTTTTAACAGGGGTCTATTTTATAAATTGCTGTTGTATCTAGGGTTATTTTATATAGGGGTGGTCTATCCTGGTATATTTTGGGTAGGGTCTGTGTAGGTCCCGCCAGTGGTCAGTGTTTTTTGGTTTTGTTTTCTGTTTTTTTGTGCAGGTGGTGGGTAGGTTTAGCTGGTTAGGTGAGGTAGCGTGCCAGGCCTTTGGCCTTTGACCCTGCATCCATGCAGACGCCCTGACGCAAACTGAACTTGAGTTTTCCCCCAGCTGTTCACCTGTCAATGCAAAATGGTTGCATTTGCCGTGCATATCAGCACGAGTGCTGAAACAGCACCAATGCTGACAGGTAAGTGTCTATTTCTATAGATAGATTGATGGATGGAGTGATGGATGGATGGATGGATGGATGGATGGATGGATGGATGGATGGATGGATGGATGGATGGATGGATAGATAGGTACATGAGTTGAAACAACTTTTTGTTAAAAAAAATGTTTTTGTTAAAAAAAATGTTTTTGTTTGAAAAAGTGAATGTTTTTTAGGCCTGTGTTACATTGATGGATGGAGTGATGGAGTGATGGATGGATGGATGGATGGATGGATGGATAGATAGATGAATAGATGAATATATAGATACATGAGTTTAAACCACTTTTTGTTAAAAAAAATATGTTTTTGTTTGAAAAAGTGAATGTTTTTAGGCCTGTGTTATACATGGATGGATGGAGTGATGGATGGATGGATGGATGGATGGATAGATAGATAAATAGATAGATAGATGAATAGATGAATATATAGATACATGAGTTTAAACAACTTTTTGTTAAAAAAAAAAAAGTTTTTGTTTGAAAAAGTTAGGGTTAGAGTTAGGTTAGGGTTAGGGTTAGGGTTAGGGTTAGAGTTAGGGTTAGGTAGGGAGGTAAAAACGACTTTCACCCTCATTAGTAACCACCCTCATTTGCATAAAGGGCATCTGATTGGCCGAATCTTAACTGTCCATATATCTGCAACGGTGTGTTTTATCTGTACGAAACTTGGTTTATATAGTAATTGATGTATGGCTAGTCGACTGGTGGTGGTTTGGTGCGCCTCTAGCGCCACCAGGTGTGTAGACACGGTACTGCACTTTATTTTTTAGATTTGTTTTTTTTTAACAGGGGTCTATTTTATAAATTGCTGTTGTATCTAGGGTTATTTTATATAGGGGTGGTCTATCCTGGTATATTTTGGGTAGGGTCTGTGTAGGTCCCGCCAGTGGTCAGTGTTTTTTGGTTTTGTTTTCTGTTTTTTTGTGCAGGTGGTGGGTAGGTTTAGCTGGTTAGGTGAGGTAGCGTGCCAGGCCTTTGGCCTTTGACCCTGCATCCATGCAGACGCCCTGACGCAAACTGAACTTGAGTTTTCCCCCAGCTGTTCACCTGTCAATGCAAAATGGTTGCATTTGCCGTGCATATCAGCACGAGTGCTGAAACAGCACCAATGCTGACAGGTAAGTGTCTATTTCTATAGATAGATTGATGGATGGAGTGATGGATGGATGGATGGATGGATGGATGGATGGATGGATGGATGGATGGATGGATGGATGGATAGATAGGTACATGAGTTGAAACAACTTTTTGTTAAAAAAAATGTTTTTGTTAAAAAAAATGTTTTTGTTTGAAAAAGTGAATGTTTTTTAGGCCTGTGTTACATTGATGGATGGAGTGATGGAGTGATGGATGGATGGATGGATGGATGGATAGATAGATGAATAGATGAATATATAGATACATGAGTTTAAACCACTTTTTGTTAAAAAAAATATGTTTTTGTTTGAAAAAGTGAATGTTTTTAGGCCTGTGTTATACATGGATGGATGGAGTGATGGATGGATGGATGGATGGATGGATAGATAGATAAATAGATAGATAGATGAATAGATGAATATATAGATACATGAGTTTAAACAACTTTTTGTTAAAAAAAAAAAAGTTTTTGTTTGAAAAAGTGAATGTTTTTAGGCCTGTGTTATACATGGATGGATGGAGTGATGGAGTGATGGATGGATGGATGGATAGATAGATGGATAGATGGATAGATGGATAGATGGATAGATGAGTTTGATCGACTGTTTGTTCATATTTTTTTATTGTTTTGTGTTAAATATTGAAAGTAGTCTTTGGACTAATGGTTAGTTTGGGTTTAGGGTTAGTTTGGGGCTATGGTTAGGTTAGGGTTAAAATGGCATATAGGTAGGGAGGTAAAAACGACTTTCACCCTCATTAGTAACCACCCTCATTTGCATAAAGGGCATCTGATTGGCCGAATCTTAACTGTCCATATATCTGCAACGGTGTGTTTTATCTGTACGAAACTTGGTTTATATAGTAATTGATGTATGGCTAGTCGACTGGTGGTGGTTTGGTGCGCCTCTAGCGCCACCAGGTGTGTAGACACGGTACTGCACTTTATTTTTTAGATTTGTTTTTTTTTAACAGGGGTCTATTTTATAAATTGCTGTTGTATCTAGGGTTATTTTATATAGGGGTGGTCTATCCTGGTATATTTTGGGTAGGGTCTGTGTAGGTCCCGCCAGTGGTCAGTGTTTTTTGGTTTTGTTTTCTGTTTTTTTGTGCAGGTGGTGGGTAGGTTTAGCTGGTTAGGTGAGGTAGCGTGCCAGGCCTTTGGCCTTTGACCCTGCATCCATGCAGACGCCCTGACGCAAACTGAACTTGAGTTTTCCCCCAGCTGTTCACCTGTCAATGCAAAATGGTTGCATTTGCCGTGCATATCAGCACGAGTGCTGAAACAGCACCAATGCTGACAGGTAAGTGTCTATTTCTATAGATAGATTGATGGATGGAGTGATGGATGGATGGATGGATGGATGGATGGATGGATGGATGGATGGATGGATGGATGGATGGATGGATGGATAGATAGGTACATGAGTTGAAACAACTTTTTGTTAAAAAAAATGTTTTTGTTAAAAAAAATGTTTTTGTTTGAAAAAGTGAATGTTTTTTAGGCCTGTGTTACATTGATGGATGGAGTGATGGAGTGATGGATGGATGGATGGATGGATGGATAGATAGATGAATAGATGAATATATAGATACATGAGTTTAAACCACTTTTTGTTAAAAAAAATATGTTTTTGTTTGAAAAAGTGAATGTTTTTAGGCCTGTGTTATACATGGATGGATGGAGTGATGGAGTGATGGATGGATGGATGGATGGATGGATGGATAGATAGATAAATAGATAGATAGATGAATAGATGAATATATAGATACATGAGTTTAAACAACTTTTTGTTAAAAAAAAAAAAGTTTTTGTTTGAAAAAGTGAATGTTTTTAGGCCTGTGTTATACATGGATGGATGGAGTGATGGAGTGATGGAGTGATGGATGGATGGATGGATAGATAGATGGATAGATGGATAGATGGATAGATGGATAGATGAGTTTGATCGACTGTTTGTTCATATTTTTTTATTGTTTTGTGTTAAATATTGAAAGTAGTCTTTGGACTAATGGTTAGTTTGGGTTTAGGGTTAGTTTGGGGCTATGGTTAGGTTAGGTTAGGGTTAAAATGGCATATAGGTAGGGAGGTAAAAACGACTTTCACCCTCATTAGTAACCACCCTCATTTGCATAAAGGGCATCTGATTGGCCGAATCTTAACTGTCCATATATCTGCAACGGTGTGTTTTATCTGTACGAAACTTGGTTTATATAGTAATTGATGTATGGCTAGTCGACTGGTGGTGGTTTGGTGCGCCTCTAGCGCCACCAGGTGTGTAGACACGGTACTGCACTTTATTTTTTAGATTTGTTTTTTTTTAACAGGGGTCTATTTTATAAATTGCTGTTGTATCTAGGGTTATTTTATATAGGGGTGGTCTATCCTGGTATATTTTGGGTAGGGTCTGTGTAGGTCCCGCCAGTGGTCAGTGTTTTTTGGTTTTGTTTTCTGTTTTTTTGTGCAGGTGGTGGGTAGGTTTAGCTGGTTAGGTGAGGTAGCGTGCCAGGCCTTTGGCCTTTGACCCTGCATCCATGCAGACGCCCTGACGCAAACTGAACTTGAGTTTTCCCCCAGCTGTTCACCTGTCAATGCAAAATGGTTGCATTTGCCGTGCATATCAGCACGAGTGCTGAAACAGCACCAATGCTGACAGGTAAGTGTCTATTTCTATAGATAGATTGATGGATGGAGTGATGGATGGATGGATGGATGGATGGATGGATGGATGGATGGATGGATGGATGGATGGATGGATGGATAGATAGGTACATGAGTTGAAACAACTTTTTGTTAAAAAAAATGTTTTTGTTAAAAAAAATGTTTTTGTTTGAAAAAGTGAATGTTTTTTAGGCCTGTGTTACATTGATGGATGGAGTGATGGAGTGATGGATGGATGGATGGATGGATGGATAGATAGATGAATAGATGAATATATAGATACATGAGTTTAAACCACTTTTTGTTAAAAAAAATATGTTTTTGTTTGAAAAAGTGAATGTTTTTAGGCCTGTGTTATACATGGATGGATGGAGTGATGGAGTGATGGATGGATGGATGGATGGATGGATGGATAGATAGATAAATAGATAGATAGATGAATAGATGAATATATAGATACATGAGTTTAAACAACTTTTTGTTAAAAAAAAAAAAGTTTTTGTTTGAAAAAGTGAATGTTTTTAGGCCTGTGTTATACATGGATGGATGGAGTGATGGAGTGATGGAGTGATGGATGGATGGATGGATAGATAGATGGATAGATGGATAGATGGATAGATGGATAGATGAGTTTGATCGACTGTTTGTTCATATTTTTTTATTGTTTTGTGTTAAATATTGAAAGTAGTCTTTGGACTAATGGTTAGTTTGGGTTTAGGGTTAGTTTGGGGCTATGGTTAGGTTAGGTTAGGGTTAAAATGGCATATAGGTAGGGAGGTAAAAACGACTTTCACCCTCATTAGTAACCACCCTCATTTGCATAAAGGGCATCTGATTGGCCGAATCTTAACTGTCCATATATCTGCAACGGTGTGTTTTATCTGTACGAAACTTGGTTTATATAGTAATTGATGTATGGCTAGTCGACTGGTGGTGGTTTGGTGCGCCTCTAGCGCCACCAGGTGTGTAGACACGGTACTGCACTTTATTTTTTAGATTTGTTTTTTTTTAACAGGGGTCTATTTTATAAATTGCTGTTGTATCTAGGGTTATTTTATATAGGGGTGGTCTATCCTGGTATATTTTGGGTAGGGTCTGTGTAGGTCCCGCCAGTGGTCAGTGTTTTTTGGTTTTGTTTTCTGTTTTTTTGTGCAGGTGGTGGGTAGGTTTAGCTGGTTAGGTGAGGTAGCGTGCCAGGCCTTTGGCCTTTGACCCTGCATCCATGCAGACGCCCTGACGCAAACTGAACTTGAGTTTTCCCCCAGCTGTTCACCTGTCAATGCAAAATGGTTGCATTTGCCGTGCATATCAGCACGAGTGCTGAAACAGCACCAATGCTGACAGGTAAGTGTCTATTTCTATAGATAGATTGATGGATGGAGTGATGGATGGATGGATGGATGGATGGATGGATGGATGGATGGATGGATGGATGGATGGATGGATGGATGGATGGATGGATAGATAGGTACATGAGTTGAAACAACTTTTTGTTAAAAAAAATGTTTTTGTTAAAAAAAATGTTTTTGTTTGAAAAAGTGAATGTTTTTTAGGCCTGTGTTACATTGATGGATGGAGTGATGGAGTGATGGATGGATGGATGGATGGATGGATAGATAGATGAATAGATGAATATATAGATACATGAGTTTAAACCACTTTTTGTTAAAAAAAATATGTTTTTGTTTGAAAAAGTGAATGTTTTTAGGCCTGTGTTATACATGGATGGATGGAGTGATGGATGGATGGATGGATGGATGGATAGATAGATAAATAGATAGATAGATGAATAGATGAATATATAGATACATGAGTTTAAACAACTTTTTGTTAAAAAAAAAAAAGTTTTTGTTTGAAAAAGTGAATGTTTTTAGGCCTGTGTTATACATGGATGGATGGAGTGATGGAGTGATGGAGTGATGGATGGATGGATGGATAGATAGATGGATAGATGGATAGATGGATAGATGGATAGATGAGTTTGATCGACTGTTTGTTCATATTTTTTTATTGTTTTGTGTTAAATATTGAAAGTAGTCTTTGGACTAATGGTTAGTTTGGGTTTAGGGTTAGTTTGGGGCTATGGTTAGGTTAGGGTTAAAATGGCATATAGGTAGGGAGGTAAAAACGACTTTCACCCTCATTAGTAACCACCCTCATTTGCATAAAGGGCATCTGATTGGCCGAATCTTAACTGTCCATATATCTGCAACGGTGTGTTTTATCTGTACGAAACTTGGTTTATATAGTAATTGATGTATGGCTAGTCGACTGGTGGTGGTTTGGTGCGCCTCTAGCGCCACCAGGTGTGTAGACACGGTACTGCACTTTATTTTTTAGATTTGTTTTTTTTTAACAGGGGTCTATTTTATAAATTGCTGTTGTATCTAGGGTTATTTTATATAGGGGTGGTCTATCCTGGTATATTTTGGGTAGGGTCTGTGTAGGTCCCGCCAGTGGTCAGTGTTTTTTGGTTTTGTTTTCTGTTTTTTTGTGCAGGTGGTGGGTAGGTTTAGCTGGTTAGGTGAGGTAGCGTGCCAGGCCTTTGGCCTTTGACCCTGCATCCATGCAGACGCCCTGACGCAAACTGAACTTGAGTTTTCCCCCAGCTGTTCACCTGTCAATGCAAAATGGTTGCATTTGCCGTGCATATCAGCACGAGTGCTGAAACAGCACCAATGCTGACAGGTAAGTGTCTATTTCTATAGATAGATTGATGGATGGAGTGATGGATGGATGGATGGATGGATGGATGGATGGATGGATGGATGGATGGATGGATGGATGGATGGATAGATAGGTACATGAGTTGAAACAACTTTTTGTTAAAAAAAATGTTTTTGTTAAAAAAAATGTTTTTGTTTGAAAAAGTGAATGTTTTTTAGGCCTGTGTTACATTGATGGATGGAGTGATGGAGTGATGGATGGATGGATGGATGGATGGATGGATAGATAGATGAATAGATGAATATATAGATACATGAGTTTAAACCACTTTTTGTTAAAAAAAATATGTTTTTGTTTGAAAAAGTGAATGTTTTTAGGCCTGTGTTATACATGGATGGATGGAGTGATGGATGGATGGATGGATGGATGGATAGATAGATAAATAGATAGATAGATGAATAGATGAATATATAGATACATGAGTTTAAACAACTTTTTGTTAAAAAAAAAAAAGTTTTTGTTTGAAAAAGTTAGGGTTAGAGTTAGGTTAGGGTTAGGGTTAGGGTTAGGGTTAGAGTTAGGGTTAGGTAGGGAGGTAAAAACGACTTTCACCCTCATTAGTAACCACCCTCATTTGCATAAAGGGCATCTGATTGGCCGAATCTTAACTGTCCATATATCTGCAACGGTGTGTTTTATCTGTACGAAACTTGGTTTATATAGTAATTGATGTATGGCTAGTCGACTGGTGGTGGTTTGGTGCGCCTCTAGCGCCACCAGGTGTGTAGACACGGTACTGCACTTTATTTTTTAGATTTGTTTTTTTTTAACAGGGGTCTATTTTATAAATTGCTGTTGTATCTAGGGTTATTTTATATAGGGGTGGTCTATCCTGGTATATTTTGGGTAGGGTCTGTGTAGGTCCCGCCAGTGGTCAGTGTTTTTTGGTTTTGTTTTCTGTTTTTTTGTGCAGGTGGTGGGTAGGTTTAGCTGGTTAGGTGAGGTAGCGTGCCAGGCCTTTGGCCTTTGACCCTGCATCCATGCAGACGCCCTGACGCAAACTGAACTTGAGTTTTCCCCCAGCTGTTCACCTGTCAATGCAAAATGGTTGCATTTGCCGTGCATATCAGCACGAGTGCTGAAACAGCACCAATGCTGACAGGTAAGTGTCTATTTCTATAGATAGATTGATGGATGGAGTGATGGATGGATGGATGGATGGATGGATGGATGGATGGATGGATGGATGGATGGATGGATGGATAGATAGGTACATGAGTTGAAACAACTTTTTGTTAAAAAAAATGTTTTTGTTAAAAAAAATGTTTTTGTTTGAAAAAGTGAATGTTTTTTAGGCCTGTGTTACATTGATGGATGGAGTGATGGAGTGATGGATGGATGGATGGATGGATGGATAGATAGATGAATAGATGAATATATAGATACATGAGTTTAAACCACTTTTTGTTAAAAAAAATATGTTTTTGTTTGAAAAAGTGAATGTTTTTAGGCCTGTGTTATACATGGATGGATGGAGTGATGGATGGATGGATGGATGGATGGATAGATAGATAAATAGATAGATAGATGAATAGATGAATATATAGATACATGAGTTTAAACAACTTTTTGTTAAAAAAAAAAAAGTTTTTGTTTGAAAAAGTGAATGTTTTTAGGCCTGTGTTATACATGGATGGATGGAGTGATGGAGTGATGGATGGATGGATGGATAGATAGATGGATAGATGGATAGATGGATAGATGGATAGATGAGTTTGATCGACTGTTTGTTCATATTTTTTTATTGTTTTGTGTTAAATATTGAAAGTAGTCTTTGGACTAATGGTTAGTTTGGGTTTAGGGTTAGTTTGGGGCTATGGTTAGGTTAGGGTTAAAATGGCATATAGGTAGGGAGGTAAAAACGACTTTCACCCTCATTAGTAACCACCCTCATTTGCATAAAGGGCATCTGATTGGCCGAATCTTAACTGTCCATATATCTGCAACGGTGTGTTTTATCTGTACGAAACTTGGTTTATATAGTAATTGATGTATGGCTAGTCGACTGGTGGTGGTTTGGTGCGCCTCTAGCGCCACCAGGTGTGTAGACACGGTACTGCACTTTATTTTTTAGATTTGTTTTTTTTTAACAGGGGTCTATTTTATAAATTGCTGTTGTATCTAGGGTTATTTTATATAGGGGTGGTCTATCCTGGTATATTTTGGGTAGGGTCTGTGTAGGTCCCGCCAGTGGTCAGTGTTTTTTGGTTTTGTTTTCTGTTTTTTTGTGCAGGTGGTGGGTAGGTTTAGCTGGTTAGGTGAGGTAGCGTGCCAGGCCTTTGGCCTTTGACCCTGCATCCATGCAGACGCCCTGACGCAAACTGAACTTGAGTTTTCCCCCAGCTGTTCACCTGTCAATGCAAAATGGTTGCATTTGCCGTGCATATCAGCACGAGTGCTGAAACAGCACCAATGCTGACAGGTAAGTGTCTATTTCTATAGATAGATTGATGGATGGAGTGATGGATGGATGGATGGATGGATGGATGGATGGATGGATGGATGGATGGATGGATGGATGGATGGATGGATAGATAGGTACATGAGTTGAAACAACTTTTTGTTAAAAAAAATGTTTTTGTTAAAAAAAATGTTTTTGTTTGAAAAAGTGAATGTTTTTTAGGCCTGTGTTACATTGATGGATGGAGTGATGGAGTGATGGATGGATGGATGGATGGATGGATAGATAGATGAATAGATGAATATATAGATACATGAGTTTAAACCACTTTTTGTTAAAAAAAATATGTTTTTGTTTGAAAAAGTGAATGTTTTTAGGCCTGTGTTATACATGGATGGATGGAGTGATGGAGTGATGGATGGATGGATGGATGGATGGATGGATAGATAGATAAATAGATAGATAGATGAATAGATGAATATATAGATACATGAGTTTAAACAACTTTTTGTTAAAAAAAAAAAAGTTTTTGTTTGAAAAAGTGAATGTTTTTAGGCCTGTGTTATACATGGATGGATGGAGTGATGGAGTGATGGAGTGATGGATGGATGGATGGATAGATAGATGGATAGATGGATAGATGGATAGATGGATAGATGAGTTTGATCGACTGTTTGTTCATATTTTTTTATTGTTTTGTGTTAAATATTGAAAGTAGTCTTTGGACTAATGGTTAGTTTGGGTTTAGGGTTAGTTTGGGGCTATGGTTAGGTTAGGTTAGGGTTAAAATGGCATATAGGTAGGGAGGTAAAAACGACTTTCACCCTCATTAGTAACCACCCTCATTTGCATAAAGGGCATCTGATTGGCCGAATCTTAACTGTCCATATATCTGCAACGGTGTGTTTTATCTGTACGAAACTTGGTTTATATAGTAATTGATGTATGGCTAGTCGACTGGTGGTGGTTTGGTGCGCCTCTAGCGCCACCAGGTGTGTAGACACGGTACTGCACTTTATTTTTTAGATTTGTTTTTTTTTAACAGGGGTCTATTTTATAAATTGCTGTTGTATCTAGGGTTATTTTATATAGGGGTGGTCTATCCTGGTATATTTTGGGTAGGGTCTGTGTAGGTCCCGCCAGTGGTCAGTGTTTTTTGGTTTTGTTTTCTGTTTTTTTGTGCAGGTGGTGGGTAGGTTTAGCTGGTTAGGTGAGGTAGCGTGCCAGGCCTTTGGCCTTTGACCCTGCATCCATGCAGACGCCCTGACGCAAACTGAACTTGAGTTTTCCCCCAGCTGTTCACCTGTCAATGCAAAATGGTTGCATTTGCCGTGCATATCAGCACGAGTGCTGAAACAGCACCAATGCTGACAGGTAAGTGTCTATTTCTATAGATAGATTGATGGATGGAGTGATGGATGGATGGATGGATGGATGGATGGATGGATGGATGGATGGATGGATGGATGGATGGATGGATAGATAGGTACATGAGTTGAAACAACTTTTTGTTAAAAAAAATGTTTTTGTTAAAAAAAATGTTTTTGTTTGAAAAAGTGAATGTTTTTTAGGCCTGTGTTACATTGATGGATGGAGTGATGGAGTGATGGATGGATGGATGGATGGATGGATAGATAGATGAATAGATGAATATATAGATACATGAGTTTAAACCACTTTTTGTTAAAAAAAATATGTTTTTGTTTGAAAAAGTGAATGTTTTTAGGCCTGTGTTATACATGGATGGATGGAGTGATGGAGTGATGGATGGATGGATGGATGGATGGATGGATAGATAGATAAATAGATAGATAGATGAATAGATGAATATATAGATACATGAGTTTAAACAACTTTTTGTTAAAAAAAAAAAAGTTTTTGTTTGAAAAAGTGAATGTTTTTAGGCCTGTGTTATACATGGATGGATGGAGTGATGGAGTGATGGAGTGATGGATGGATGGATGGATAGATAGATGGATAGATGGATAGATGGATAGATGGATAGATGAGTTTGATCGACTGTTTGTTCATATTTTTTTATTGTTTTGTGTTAAATATTGAAAGTAGTCTTTGGACTAATGGTTAGTTTGGGTTTAGGGTTAGTTTGGGGCTATGGTTAGGTTAGGTTAGGGTTAAAATGGCATATAGGTAGGGAGGTTAGGGTTAGGGTTAGAGTTAGGGTTAGGGTTAGGGTTAGGGTTAGAGTTAGAGTTAGAGTTAGAGTTAGGGTTAGAGTTAGGGTTAGGTAGGGAGGTAAAAACGACTTTCACCCTCATTAGTAACCACCCTCATTTGCATAAAGGGCATCTGATTGGCCGAATCTTAACTGTCCATATATCTGCAACGGTGTGTTTTATCTGTACGAAACTTGGTTTATATAGTAATTGATGTATGGCTAGTCGACTGGTGGTGGTTTGGTGCGCCTCTAGCGCCACCAGGTGTGTAGACACGGTACTGCACTTTATTTTTTAGATTTGTTTTTTTTTAACAGGGGTCTATTTTATAAATTGCTGTTGTATCTAGGGTTATTTTATATAGGGGTGGTCTATCCTGGTATATTTTGGGTAGGGTCTGTGTAGGTCCCGCCAGTGGTCAGTGTTTTTTGGTTTTGTTTTCTGTTTTTTTGTGCAGGTGGTGGGTAGGTTTAGCTGGTTAGGTGAGGTAGCGTGCCAGGCCTTTGGCCTTTGACCCTGCATCCATGCAGACGCCCTGACGCAAACTGAACTTGAGTTTTCCCCCAGCTGTTCACCTGTCAATGCAAAATGGTTGCATTTGCCGTGCATATCAGCACGAGTGCTGAAACAGCACCAATGCTGACAGGTAAGTGTCTATTTCTATAGATAGATTGATGGATGGAGTGATGGATGGATGGATGGATGGATGGATGGATGGATGGATGGATGGATGGATGGATGGATGGATGGATGGATAGATAGGTACATGAGTTGAAACAACTTTTTGTTAAAAAAAATGTTTTTGTTAAAAAAAATGTTTTTGTTTGAAAAAGTGAATGTTTTTTAGGCCTGTGTTACATTGATGGATGGAGTGATGGAGTGATGGATGGATGGATGGATGGATGGATAGATAGATGAATAGATGAATATATAGATACATGAGTTTAAACCACTTTTTGTTAAAAAAAATATGTTTTTGTTTGAAAAAGTGAATGTTTTTAGGCCTGTGTTATACATGGATGGATGGAGTGATGGAGTGATGGATGGATGGATGGATGGATGGATGGATAGATAGATAAATAGATAGATAGATGAATAGATGAATATATAGATACATGAGTTTAAACAACTTTTTGTTAAAAAAAAAAAAGTTTTTGTTTGAAAAAGTGAATGTTTTTAGGCCTGTGTTATACATGGATGGATGGAGTGATGGAGTGATGGAGTGATGGATGGATGGATGGATAGATAGATGGATAGATGGATAGATGGATAGATGGATAGATGAGTTTGATCGACTGTTTGTTCATATTTTTTTATTGTTTTGTGTTAAATATTGAAAGTAGTCTTTGGACTAATGGTTAGTTTGGGTTTAGGGTTAGTTTGGGGCTATGGTTAGGTTAGGTTAGGGTTAAAATGGCATATAGGTAGGGAGGTAAAAACGACTTTCACCCTCATTAGTAACCACCCTCATTTGCATAAAGGGCATCTGATTGGCCGAATCTTAACTGTCCATATATCTGCAACGGTGTGTTTTATCTGTACGAAACTTGGTTTATATAGTAATTGATGTATGGCTAGTCGACTGGTGGTGGTTTGGTGCGCCTCTAGCGCCACCAGGTGTGTAGACACGGTACTGCACTTTATTTTTTAGATTTGTTTTTTTTTAACAGGGGTCTATTTTATAAATTGCTGTTGTATCTAGGGTTATTTTATATAGGGGTGGTCTATCCTGGTATATTTTGGGTAGGGTCTGTGTAGGTCCCGCCAGTGGTCAGTGTTTTTTGGTTTTGTTTTCTGTTTTTTTGTGCAGGTGGTGGGTAGGTTTAGCTGGTTAGGTGAGGTAGCGTGCCAGGCCTTTGGCCTTTGACCCTGCATCCATGCAGACGCCCTGACGCAAACTGAACTTGAGTTTTCCCCCAGCTGTTCACCTGTCAATGCAAAATGGTTGCATTTGCCGTGCATATCAGCACGAGTGCTGAAACAGCACCAATGCTGACAGGTAAGTGTCTATTTCTATAGATAGATTGATGGATGGAGTGATGGATGGATGGATGGATGGATGGATGGATGGATGGATGGATGGATGGATGGATGGATGGATGGATAGATAGGTACATGAGTTGAAACAACTTTTTGTTAAAAAAAATGTTTTTGTTAAAAAAAATGTTTTTGTTTGAAAAAGTGAATGTTTTTTAGGCCTGTGTTACATTGATGGATGGAGTGATGGAGTGATGGATGGATGGATGGATGGATGGATAGATAGATGAATAGATGAATATATAGATACATGAGTTTAAACCACTTTTTGTTAAAAAAAATATGTTTTTGTTTGAAAAAGTGAATGTTTTTAGGCCTGTGTTATACATGGATGGATGGAGTGATGGAGTGATGGATGGATGGATGGATGGATGGATGGATAGATAGATAAATAGATAGATAGATGAATAGATGAATATATAGATACATGAGTTTAAACAACTTTTTGTTAAAAAAAAAAAAGTTTTTGTTTGAAAAAGTGAATGTTTTTAGGCCTGTGTTATACATGGATGGATGGAGTGATGGAGTGATGGAGTGATGGATGGATGGATGGATAGATAGATGGATAGATGGATAGATGGATAGAT
This sequence comes from Leuciscus leuciscus, assembly GCF_965113295.1. Classification (NCBI taxonomy): domain Eukaryota; kingdom Metazoa; phylum Chordata; class Actinopteri; order Cypriniformes; family Leuciscidae; genus Leuciscus; species Leuciscus leuciscus. The sequence continues at coordinate 37,058 of NW_028118422.1, forward strand.
GGATAGATGAGTTTGATCGACTGTTTGTTCATATTTTTTTATTGTTTTGTGTTAAATATTGAAAGTAGTCTTTGGACTAATGGTTAGTTTGGGTTTAGGGTTAGTTTGGGGCTATGGTTAGGTTAGGTTAGGGTTAAAATGGCATATAGGTAGGGAGGTAAAAACGACTTTCACCCTCATTAGTAACCACCCTCATTTGCATAAAGGGCATCTGATTGGCCGAATCTTAACTGTCCATATATCTGCAACGGTGTGTTTTATCTGTACGAAACTTGGTTTATATAGTAATTGATGTATGGCTAGTCGACTGGTGGTGGTTTGGTGCGCCTCTAGCGCCACCAGGTGTGTAGACACGGTACTGCACTTTATTTTTTAGATTTGTTTTTTTTTAACAGGGGTCTATTTTATAAATTGCTGTTGTATCTAGGGTTATTTTATATAGGGGTGGTCTATCCTGGTATATTTTGGGTAGGGTCTGTGTAGGTCCCGCCAGTGGTCAGTGTTTTTTGGTTTTGTTTTCTGTTTTTTTGTGCAGGTGGTGGGTAGGTTTAGCTGGTTAGGTGAGGTAGCGTGCCAGGCCTTTGGCCTTTGACCCTGCATCCATGCAGACGCCCTGACGCAAACTGAACTTGAGTTTTCCCCCAGCTGTTCACCTGTCAATGCAAAATGGTTGCATTTGCCGTGCATATCAGCACGAGTGCTGAAACAGCACCAATGCTGACAGGTAAGTGTCTATTTCTATAGATAGATTGATGGATGGAGTGATGGATGGATGGATGGATGGATGGATGGATGGATGGATGGATGGATGGATGGATGGATGGATGGATGGATAGATAGGTACATGAGTTGAAACAACTTTTTGTTAAAAAAAATGTTTTTGTTAAAAAAAATGTTTTTGTTTGAAAAAGTGAATGTTTTTTAGGCCTGTGTTACATTGATGGATGGAGTGATGGAGTGATGGATGGATGGATGGATGGATGGATAGATAGATGAATAGATGAATATATAGATACATGAGTTTAAACCACTTTTTGTTAAAAAAAATATGTTTTTGTTTGAAAAAGTGAATGTTTTTAGGCCTGTGTTATACATGGATGGATGGAGTGATGGAGTGATGGATGGATGGATGGATGGATGGATGGATAGATAGATAAATAGATAGATAGATGAATAGATGAATATATAGATACATGAGTTTAAACAACTTTTTGTTAAAAAAAAAAAAGTTTTTGTTTGAAAAAGTGAATGTTTTTAGGCCTGTGTTATACATGGATGGATGGAGTGATGGAGTGATGGAGTGATGGATGGATGGATGGATAGATAGATGGATAGATGGATAGATGGATAGATGGATAGATGAGTTTGATCGACTGTTTGTTCATATTTTTTTATTGTTTTGTGTTAAATATTGAAAGTAGTCTTTGGACTAATGGTTAGTTTGGGTTTAGGGTTAGTTTGGGGCTATGGTTAGGTTAGGTTAGGGTTAAAATGGCATATAGGTAGGGAGGTAAAAACGACTTTCACCCTCATTAGTAACCACCCTCATTTGCATAAAGGGCATCTGATTGGCCGAATCTTAACTGTCCATATATCTGCAACGGTGTGTTTTATCTGTACGAAACTTGGTTTATATAGTAATTGATGTATGGCTAGTCGACTGGTGGTGGTTTGGTGCGCCTCTAGCGCCACCAGGTGTGTAGACACGGTACTGCACTTTATTTTTTAGATTTGTTTTTTTTTAACAGGGGTCTATTTTATAAATTGCTGTTGTATCTAGGGTTATTTTATATAGGGGTGGTCTATCCTGGTATATTTTGGGTAGGGTCTGTGTAGGTCCCGCCAGTGGTCAGTGTTTTTTGGTTTTGTTTTCTGTTTTTTTGTGCAGGTGGTGGGTAGGTTTAGCTGGTTAGGTGAGGTAGCGTGCCAGGCCTTTGGCCTTTGACCCTGCATCCATGCAGACGCCCTGACGCAAACTGAACTTGAGTTTTCCCCCAGCTGTTCACCTGTCAATGCAAAATGGTTGCATTTGCCGTGCATATCAGCACGAGTGCTGAAACAGCACCAATGCTGACAGGTAAGTGTCTATTTCTATAGATAGATTGATGGATGGAGTGATGGATGGATGGATGGATGGATGGATGGATGGATGGATGGATGGATGGATGGATGGATGGATGGATAGATAGGTACATGAGTTGAAACAACTTTTTGTTAAAAAAAATGTTTTTGTTAAAAAAAATGTTTTTGTTTGAAAAAGTGAATGTTTTTTAGGCCTGTGTTACATTGATGGATGGAGTGATGGAGTGATGGATGGATGGATGGATGGATGGATAGATAGATGAATAGATGAATATATAGATACATGAGTTTAAACCACTTTTTGTTAAAAAAAATATGTTTTTGTTTGAAAAAGTGAATGTTTTTAGGCCTGTGTTATACATGGATGGATGGAGTGATGGAGTGATGGATGGATGGATGGATGGATGGATGGATAGATAGATAAATAGATAGATAGATGAATAGATGAATATATAGATACATGAGTTTAAACAACTTTTTGTTAAAAAAAAAAAAGTTTTTGTTTGAAAAAGTGAATGTTTTTAGGCCTGTGTTATACATGGATGGATGGAGTGATGGAGTGATGGAGTGATGGATGGATGGATGGATAGATAGATGGATAGATGGATAGATGGATAGATGGATAGATGAGTTTGATCGACTGTTTGTTCATATTTTTTTATTGTTTTGTGTTAAATATTGAAAGTAGTCTTTGGACTAATGGTTAGTTTGGGTTTAGGGTTAGTTTGGGGCTATGGTTAGGTTAGGTTAGGGTTAAAATGGCATATAGGTAGGGAGGTTAGGGTTAGGGTTAGAGTTAGGGTTAGGGTTAGGGTTAGGGTTAGAGTTAGAGTTAGAGTTAGAGTTAGGGTTAGAGTTAGGGTTAGGTAGGGAGGTAAAAACGACTTTCACCCTCATTAGTAACCACCCTCATTTGCATAAAGGGCATCTGATTGGCCGAATCTTAACTGTCCATATATCTGCAACGGTGTGTTTTATCTGTACGAAACTTGGTTTATATAGTAATTGATGTATGGCTAGTCGACTGGTGGTGGTTTGGTGCGCCTCTAGCGCCACCAGGTGTGTAGACACGGTACTGCACTTTATTTTTTAGATTTGTTTTTTTTTAACAGGGGTCTATTTTATAAATTGCTGTTGTATCTAGGGTTATTTTATATAGGGGTGGTCTATCCTGGTATATTTTGGGTAGGGTCTGTGTAGGTCCCGCCAGTGGTCAGTGTTTTTTGGTTTTGTTTTCTGTTTTTTTGTGCAGGTGGTGGGTAGGTTTAGCTGGTTAGGTGAGGTAGCGTGCCAGGCCTTTGGCCTTTGACCCTGCATCCATGCAGACGCCCTGACGCAAACTGAACTTGAGTTTTCCCCCAGCTGTTCACCTGTCAATGCAAAATGGTTGCATTTGCCGTGCATATCAGCACGAGTGCTGAAACAGCACCAATGCTGACAGGTAAGTGTCTATTTCTATAGATAGATTGATGGATGGAGTGATGGATGGATGGATGGATGGATGGATGGATGGATGGATGGATGGATGGATGGATGGATGGATAGATAGGTACATGAGTTGAAACAACTTTTTGTTAAAAAAAATGTTTTTGTTAAAAAAAATGTTTTTGTTTGAAAAAGTGAATGTTTTTTAGGCCTGTGTTACATTGATGGATGGAGTGATGGAGTGATGGATGGATGGATGGATGGATGGATAGATAGATGAATAGATGAATATATAGATACATGAGTTTAAACCACTTTTTGTTAAAAAAAATATGTTTTTGTTTGAAAAAGTGAATGTTTTTAGGCCTGTGTTATACATGGATGGATGGAGTGATGGAGTGATGGATGGATGGATGGATGGATGGATGGATAGATAGATAAATAGATAGATAGATGAATAGATGAATATATAGATACATGAGTTTAAACAACTTTTTGTTAAAAAAAAAAAAGTTTTTGTTTGAAAAAGTGAATGTTTTTAGGCCTGTGTTATACATGGATGGATGGAGTGATGGAGTGATGGAGTGATGGATGGATGGATGGATAGATAGATGGATAGATGGATAGATGGATAGATGGATAGATGAGTTTGATCGACTGTTTGTTCATATTTTTTTATTGTTTTGTGTTAAATATTGAAAGTAGTCTTTGGACTAATGGTTAGTTTGGGTTTAGGGTTAGTTTGGGGCTATGGTTAGGTTAGGTTAGGGTTAAAATGGCATATAGGTAGGGAGGTAAAAACGACTTTCACCCTCATTAGTAACCACCCTCATTTGCATAAAGGGCATCTGATTGGCCGAATCTTAACTGTCCATATATCTGCAACGGTGTGTTTTATCTGTACGAAACTTGGTTTATATAGTAATTGATGTATGGCTAGTCGACTGGTGGTGGTTTGGTGCGCCTCTAGCGCCACCAGGTGTGTAGACACGGTACTGCACTTTATTTTTTAGATTTGTTTTTTTTTAACAGGGGTCTATTTTATAAATTGCTGTTGTATCTAGGGTTATTTTATATAGGGGTGGTCTATCCTGGTATATTTTGGGTAGGGTCTGTGTAGGTCCCGCCAGTGGTCAGTGTTTTTTGGTTTTGTTTTCTGTTTTTTTGTGCAGGTGGTGGGTAGGTTTAGCTGGTTAGGTGAGGTAGCGTGCCAGGCCTTTGGCCTTTGACCCTGCATCCATGCAGACGCCCTGACGCAAACTGAACTTGAGTTTTCCCCCAGCTGTTCACCTGTCAATGCAAAATGGTTGCATTTGCCGTGCATATCAGCACGAGTGCTGAAACAGCACCAATGCTGACAGGTAAGTGTCTATTTCTATAGATAGATTGATGGATGGATGATGGATGGATGGATGGATGGATGGATGGATGGATGGATGGATGGATGGATGGATGGATGGATGGATGGATAGATAGGTACATGAGTTGAAACAACTTTTTGTTAAAAAAAATGTTTTTGTTAAAAAAAATGTTTTTGTTTGAAAAAGTGAATGTTTTTTAGGCCTGTGTTACATTGATGGATGGAGTGATGGAGTGATGGATGGATGGATGGATGGATGGATAGATAGATGAATAGATGAATATATAGATACATGAGTTTAAACCACTTTTTGTTAAAAAAAATATGTTTTTGTTTGAAAAAGTGAATGTTTTTAGGCCTGTGTTATACATGGATGGATGGAGTGATGGAGTGATGGATGGATGGATGGATGGATGGATGGATAGATAGATAAATAGATAGATAGATGAATAGATGAATATATAGATACATGAGTTTAAACAACTTTTTGTTAAAAAAAAAAAAGTTTTTGTTTGAAAAAGTGAATGTTTTTAGGCCTGTGTTATACATGGATGGATGGAGTGATGGAGTGATGGAGTGATGGATGGATGGATGGATAGATAGATGGATAGATGGATAGATGGATAGATGGATAGATGAGTTTGATCGACTGTTTGTTCATATTTTTTTATTGTTTTGTGTTAAATATTGAAAGTAGTCTTTGGACTAATGGTTAGTTTGGGTTTAGGGTTAGTTTGGGGCTATGGTTAGGTTAGGTTAGGGTTAAAATGGCATATAGGTAGGGAGGTAAAAACGACTTTCACCCTCATTAGTAACCACCCTCATTTGCATAAAGGGCATCTGATTGGCCGAATCTTAACTGTCCATATATCTGCAACGGTGTGTTTTATCTGTACGAAACTTGGTTTATATAGTAATTGATGTATGGCTAGTCGACTGGTGGTGGTTTGGTGCGCCTCTAGCGCCACCAGGTGTGTAGACACGGTACTGCACTTTATTTTTTAGATTTGTTTTTTTTTAACAGGGGTCTATTTTATAAATTGCTGTTGTATCTAGGGTTATTTTATATAGGGGTGGTCTATCCTGGTATATTTTGGGTAGGGTCTGTGTAGGTCCCGCCAGTGGTCAGTGTTTTTTGGTTTTGTTTTCTGTTTTTTTGTGCAGGTGGTGGGTAGGTTTAGCTGGTTAGGTGAGGTAGCGTGCCAGGCCTTTGGCCTTTGACCCTGCATCCATGCAGACGCCCTGACGCAAACTGAACTTGAGTTTTCCCCCAGCTGTTCACCTGTCAATGCAAAATGGTTGCATTTGCCGTGCATATCAGCACGAGTGCTGAAACAGCACCAATGCTGACAGGTAAGTGTCTATTTCTATAGATAGATTGATGGATGGAGTGATGGATGGATGGATGGATGGATGGATGGATGGATGGATGGATGGATGGATGGATGGATGGATGGATGGATGGATAGATAGGTACATGAGTTGAAACAACTTTTTGTTAAAAAAAATGTTTTTGTTAAAAAAAATGTTTTTGTTTGAAAAAGTGAATGTTTTTTAGGCCTGTGTTACATTGATGGATGGAGTGATGGAGTGATGGATGGATGGATGGATGGATGGATAGATAGATGAATAGATGAATATATAGATACATGAGTTTAAACCACTTTTTGTTAAAAAAAATATGTTTTTGTTTGAAAAAGTGAATGTTTTTAGGCCTGTGTTATACATGGATGGATGGAGTGATGGATGGATGGATGGATGGATGGATAGATAGATAAATAGATAGATAGATGAATAGATGAATATATAGATACATGAGTTTAAACAACTTTTTGTTAAAAAAAAAAAAGTTTTTGTTTGAAAAAGTGAATGTTTTTAGGCCTGTGTTATACATGGATGGATGGAGTGATGGAGTGATGGAGTGATGGATGGATGGATGGATAGATAGATGGATAGATGGATAGATGGATAGATGGATAGATGAGTTTGATCGACTGTTTGTTCATATTTTTTTATTGTTTTGTGTTAAATATTGAAAGTAGTCTTTGGACTAATGGTTAGTTTGGGTTTAGGGTTAGTTTGGGGCTATGGTTAGGTTAGGGTTAAAATGGCATATAGGTAGGGAGGTAAAAACGACTTTCACCCTCATTAGTAACCACCCTCATTTGCATAAAGGGCATCTGATTGGCCGAATCTTAACTGTCCATATATCTGCAACGGTGTGTTTTATCTGTACGAAACTTGGTTTATATAGTAATTGATGTATGGCTAGTCGACTGGTGGTGGTTTGGTGCGCCTCTAGCGCCACCAGGTGTGTAGACACGGTACTGCACTTTATTTTTTAGATTTGTTTTTTTTTAACAGGGGTCTATTTTATAAATTGCTGTTGTATCTAGGGTTATTTTATATAGGGGTGGTCTATCCTGGTATATTTTGGGTAGGGTCTGTGTAGGTCCCGCCAGTGGTCAGTGTTTTTTGGTTTTGTTTTCTGTTTTTTTGTGCAGGTGGTGGGTAGGTTTAGCTGGTTAGGTGAGGTAGCGTGCCAGGCCTTTGGCCTTTGACCCTGCATCCATGCAGACGCCCTGACGCAAACTGAACTTGAGTTTTCCCCCAGCTGTTCACCTGTCAATGCAAAATGGTTGCATTTGCCGTGCATATCAGCACGAGTGCTGAAACAGCACCAATGCTGACAGGTAAGTGTCTATTTCTATAGATAGATTGATGGATGGAGTGATGGATGGATGGATGGATGGATGGATGGATGGATGGATGGATGGATGGATGGATGGATGGATGGATAGATAGGTACATGAGTTGAAACAACTTTTTGTTAAAAAAAATGTTTTTGTTAAAAAAAATGTTTTTGTTTGAAAAAGTGAATGTTTTTTAGGCCTGTGTTACATTGATGGATGGAGTGATGGAGTGATGGATGGATGGATGGATGGATGGATGGATAGATAGATGAATAGATGAATATATAGATACATGAGTTTAAACCACTTTTTGTTAAAAAAAATATGTTTTTGTTTGAAAAAGTGAATGTTTTTAGGCCTGTGTTATACATGGATGGATGGAGTGATGGATGGATGGATGGATGGATGGATAGATAGATAAATAGATAGATAGATGAATAGATGAATATATAGATACATGAGTTTAAACAACTTTTTGTTAAAAAAAAAAAAGTTTTTGTTTGAAAAAGTTAGGGTTAGAGTTAGGTTAGGGTTAGGGTTAGGGTTAGGGTTAGAGTTAGGGTTAGGTAGGGAGGTAAAAACGACTTTCACCCTCATTAGTAACCACCCTCATTTGCATAAAGGGCATCTGATTGGCCGAATCTTAACTGTCCATATATCTGCAACGGTGTGTTTTATCTGTACGAAACTTGGTTTATATAGTAATTGATGTATGGCTAGTCGACTGGTGGTGGTTTGGTGCGCCTCTAGCGCCACCAGGTGTGTAGACACGGTACTGCACTTTATTTTTTAGATTTGTTTTTTTTTAACAGGGGTCTATTTTATAAATTGCTGTTGTATCTAGGGTTATTTTATATAGGGGTGGTCTATCCTGGTATATTTTGGGTAGGGTCTGTGTAGGTCCCGCCAGTGGTCAGTGTTTTTTGGTTTTGTTTTCTGTTTTTTTGTGCAGGTGGTGGGTAGGTTTAGCTGGTTAGGTGAGGTAGCGTGCCAGGCCTTTGGCCTTTGACCCTGCATCCATGCAGACGCCCTGACGCAAACTGAACTTGAGTTTTCCCCCAGCTGTTCACCTGTCAATGCAAAATGGTTGCATTTGCCGTGCATATCAGCACGAGTGCTGAAACAGCACCAATGCTGACAGGTAAGTGTCTATTTCTATAGATAGATTGATGGATGGAGTGATGGATGGATGGATGGATGGATGGATGGATGGATGGATGGATGGATGGATGGATGGATGGATGGATGGATGGATGGATAGATAGGTACATGAGTTGAAACAACTTTTTGTTAAAAAAAATGTTTTTGTTAAAAAAAATGTTTTTGTTTGAAAAAGTGAATGTTTTTTAGGCCTGTGTTACATTGATGGATGGAGTGATGGAGTGATGGATGGATGGATGGATGGATGGATAGATAGATGAATAGATGAATATATAGATACATGAGTTTAAACCACTTTTTGTTAAAAAAAATATGTTTTTGTTTGAAAAAGTGAATGTTTTTAGGCCTGTGTTATACATGGATGGATGGAGTGATGGATGGATGGATGGATGGATGGATAGATAGATAAATAGATAGATAGATGAATAGATGAATATATAGATACATGAGTTTAAACAACTTTTTGTTAAAAAAAAAAAAGTTTTTGTTTGAAAAAGTGAATGTTTTTAGGCCTGTGTTATACATGGATGGATGGAGTGATGGAGTGATGGAGTGATGGATGGATGGATGGATAGATAGATGGATAGATGGATAGATGGATAGATGGATAGATGAGTTTGATCGACTGTTTGTTCATATTTTTTTATTGTTTTGTGTTAAATATTGAAAGTAGTCTTTGGACTAATGGTTAGTTTGGGTTTAGGGTTAGTTTGGGGCTATGGTTAGGTTAGGGTTAAAATGGCATATAGGTAGGGAGGTAAAAACGACTTTCACCCTCATTAGTAACCACCCTCATTTGCATAAAGGGCATCTGATTGGCCGAATCTTAACTGTCCATATATCTGCAACGGTGTGTTTTATCTGTACGAAACTTGGTTTATATAGTAATTGATGTATGGCTAGTCGACTGGTGGTGGTTTGGTGCGCCTCTAGCGCCACCAGGTGTGTAGACACGGTACTGCACTTTATTTTTTAGATTTGTTTTTTTTTAACAGGGGTCTATTTTATAAATTGCTGTTGTATCTAGGGTTATTTTATATAGGGGTGGTCTATCCTGGTATATTTTGGGTAGGGTCTGTGTAGGTCCCGCCAGTGGTCAGTGTTTTTTGGTTTTGTTTTCTGTTTTTTTGTGCAGGTGGTGGGTAGGTTTAGCTGGTTAGGTGAGGTAGCGTGCCAGGCCTTTGGCCTTTGACCCTGCATCCATGCAGACGCCCTGACGCAAACTGAACTTGAGTTTTCCCCCAGCTGTTCACCTGTCAATGCAAAATGGTTGCATTTGCCGTGCATATCAGCACGAGTGCTGAAACAGCACCAATGCTGACAGGTAAGTGTCTATTTCTATAGATAGATTGATGGATGGAGTGATGGATGGATGGATGGATGGATGGATGGATGGATGGATGGATGGATGGATGGATGGATGGATGGATAGATAGGTACATGAGTTGAAACAACTTTTTGTTAAAAAAAATGTTTTTGTTAAAAAAAATGTTTTTGTTTGAAAAAGTGAATGTTTTTTAGGCCTGTGTTACATTGATGGATGGAGTGATGGAGTGATGGATGGATGGATGGATGGATGGATGGATAGATAGATGAATAGATGAATATATAGATACATGAGTTTAAACCACTTTTTGTTAAAAAAAATATGTTTTTGTTTGAAAAAGTGAATGTTTTTAGGCCTGTGTTATACATGGATGGATGGAGTGATGGATGGATGGATGGATGGATGGATAGATAGATAAATAGATAGATAGATGAATAGATGAATATATAGATACATGAGTTTAAACAACTTTTTGTTAAAAAAAAAAAAGTTTTTGTTTGAAAAAGTTAGGGTTAGAGTTAGGTTAGGGTTAGGGTTAGGGTTAGGGTTAGAGTTAGGGTTAGGTAGGGAGGTAAAAACGACTTTCACCCTCATTAGTAACCACCCTCATTTGCATAAAGGGCATCTGATTGGCCGAATCTTAACTGTCCATATATCTGCAACGGTGTGTTTTATCTGTACGAAACTTGGTTTATATAGTAATTGATGTATGGCTAGTCGACTGGTGGTGGTTTGGTGCGCCTCTAGCGCCACCAGGTGTGTAGACACGGTACTGCACTTTATTTTTTAGATTTGTTTTTTTTTAACAGGGGTCTATTTTATAAATTGCTGTTGTATCTAGGGTTATTTTATATAGGGGTGGTCTATCCTGGTATATTTTGGGTAGGGTCTGTGTAGGTCCCGCCAGTGGTCAGTGTTTTTTGGTTTTGTTTTCTGTTTTTTTGTGCAGGTGGTGGGTAGGTTTAGCTGGTTAGGTGAGGTAGCGTGCCAGGCCTTTGGCCTTTGACCCTGCATCCATGCAGACGCCCTGACGCAAACTGAACTTGAGTTTTCCCCCAGCTGTTCACCTGTCAATGCAAAATGGTTGCATTTGCCGTGCATATCAGCACGAGTGCTGAAACAGCACCAATGCTGACAGGTAAGTGTCTATTTCTATAGATAGATTGATGGATGGAGTGATGGATGGATGGATGGATGGATGGATGGATGGATGGATGGATGGATGGATGGATGGATGGATAGATAGGTACATGAGTTGAAACAACTTTTTGTTAAAAAAAATGTTTTTGTTAAAAAAAATGTTTTTGTTTGAAAAAGTGAATGTTTTTTAGGCCTGTGTTACATTGATGGATGGAGTGATGGAGTGATGGATGGATGGATGGATGGATGGATAGATAGATGAATAGATGAATATATAGATACATGAGTTTAAACCACTTTTTGTTAAAAAAAATATGTTTTTGTTTGAAAAAGTGAATGTTTTTAGGCCTGTGTTATACATGGATGGATGGAGTGATGGATGGATGGATGGATGGATGGATAGATAGATAAATAGATAGATAGATGAATAGATGAATATATAGATACATGAGTTTAAACAACTTTTTGTTAAAAAAAAAAAAGTTTTTGTTTGAAAAAGTGAATGTTTTTAGGCCTGTGTTATACATGGATGGATGGAGTGATGGAGTGATGGATGGATGGATGGATAGATAGATGGATAGATGGATAGATGGATAGATGGATAGATGAGTTTGATCGACTGTTTGTTCATATTTTTTTATTGTTTTGTGTTAAATATTGAAAGTAGTCTTTGGACTAATGGTTAGTTTGGGTTTAGGGTTAGTTTGGGGCTATGGTTAGGTTAGGGTTAAAATGGCATATAGGTAGGGAGGTAAAAACGACTTTCACCCTCATTAGTAACCACCCTCATTTGCATAAAGGGCATCTGATTGGCCGAATCTTAACTGTCCATATATCTGCAACGGTGTGTTTTATCTGTACGAAACTTGGTTTATATAGTAATTGATGTATGGCTAGTCGACTGGTGGTGGTTTGGTGCGCCTCTAGCGCCACCAGGTGTGTAGACACGGTACTGCACTTTATTTTTTAGATTTGTTTTTTTTTAACAGGGGTCTATTTTATAAATTGCTGTTGTATCTAGGGTTATTTTATATAGGGGTGGTCTATCCTGGTATATTTTGGGTAGGGTCTGTGTAGGTCCCGCCAGTGGTCAGTGTTTTTTGGTTTTGTTTTCTGTTTTTTTGTGCAGGTGGTGGGTAGGTTTAGCTGGTTAGGTGAGGTAGCGTGCCAGGCCTTTGGCCTTTGACCCTGCATCCATGCAGACGCCCTGACGCAAACTGAACTTGAGTTTTCCCCCAGCTGTTCACCTGTCAATGCAAAATGGTTGCATTTGCCGTGCATATCAGCACGAGTGCTGAAACAGCACCAATGCTGACAGGTAAGTGTCTATTTCTATAGATAGATTGATGGATGGAGTGATGGATGGATGGATGGATGGATGGATGGATGGATGGATGGATGGATGGATGGATGGATGGATGGATGGATAGATAGGTACATGAGTTGAAACAACTTTTTGTTAAAAAAAATGTTTTTGTTAAAAAAAATGTTTTTGTTTGAAAAAGTGAATGTTTTTTAGGCCTGTGTTACATTGATGGATGGAGTGATGGAGTGATGGATGGATGGATGGATGGATGGATAGATAGATGAATAGATGAATATATAGATACATGAGTTTAAACCACTTTTTGTTAAAAAAAATATGTTTTTGTTTGAAAAAGTGAATGTTTTTAGGCCTGTGTTATACATGGATGGATGGAGTGATGGAGTGATGGATGGATGGATGGATGGATGGATGGATAGATAGATAAATAGATAGATAGATGAATAGATGAATATATAGATACATGAGTTTAAACAACTTTTTGTTAAAAAAAAAAAAGTTTTTGTTTGAAAAAGTGAATGTTTTTAGGCCTGTGTTATACATGGATGGATGGAGTGATGGAGTGATGGAGTGATGGATGGATGGATGGATAGATAGATGGATAGATGGATAGATGGATAGATGGATAGATGAGTTTGATCGACTGTTTGTTCATATTTTTTTATTGTTTTGTGTTAAATATTGAAAGTAGTCTTTGGACTAATGGTTAGTTTGGGTTTAGGGTTAGTTTGGGGCTATGGTTAGGTTAGGTTAGGGTTAAAATGGCATATAGGTAGGGAGGTAAAAACGACTTTCACCCTCATTAGTAACCACCCTCATTTGCATAAAGGGCATCTGATTGGCCGAATCTTAACTGTCCATATATCTGCAACGGTGTGTTTTATCTGTACGAAACTTGGTTTATATAGTAATTGATGTATGGCTAGTCGACTGGTGGTGGTTTGGTGCGCCTCTAGCGCCACCAGGTGTGTAGACACGGTACTGCACTTTATTTTTTAGATTTGTTTTTTTTTAACAGGGGTCTATTTTATAAATTGCTGTTGTATCTAGGGTTATTTTATATAGGGGTGGTCTATCCTGGTATATTTTGGGTAGGGTCTGTGTAGGTCCCGCCAGTGGTCAGTGTTTTTTGGTTTTGTTTTCTGTTTTTTTGTGCAGGTGGTGGGTAGGTTTAGCTGGTTAGGTGAGGTAGCGTGCCAGGCCTTTGGCCTTTGACCCTGCATCCATGCAGACGCCCTGACGCAAACTGAACTTGAGTTTTCCCCCAGCTGTTCACCTGTCAATGCAAAATGGTTGCATTTGCCGTGCATATCAGCACGAGTGCTGAAACAGCACCAATGCTGACAGGTAAGTGTCTATTTCTATAGATAGATTGATGGATGGAGTGATGGATGGATGGATGGATGGATGGATGGATGGATGGATGGATGGATGGATGGATGGATGGATGGATAGATAGGTACATGAGTTGAAACAACTTTTTGTTAAAAAAAATGTTTTTGTTAAAAAAAATGTTTTTGTTTGAAAAAGTGAATGTTTTTTAGGCCTGTGTTACATTGATGGATGGAGTGATGGAGTGATGGATGGATGGATGGATGGATGGATAGATAGATGAATAGATGAATATATAGATACATGAGTTTAAACCACTTTTTGTTAAAAAAAATATGTTTTTGTTTGAAAAAGTGAATGTTTTTAGGCCTGTGTTATACATGGATGGATGGAGTGATGGAGTGATGGATGGATGGATGGATGGATGGATGGATAGATAGATAAATAGATAGATAGATGAATAGATGAATATATAGATACATGAGTTTAAACAACTTTTTGTTAAAAAAAAAAAAGTTTTTGTTTGAAAAAGTGAATGTTTTTAGGCCTGTGTTATACATGGATGGATGGAGTGATGGAGTGATGGAGTGATGGATGGATGGATGGATAGATAGATGGATAGATGGATAGATGGATAGATGGATAGATGAGTTTGATCGACTGTTTGTTCATATTTTTTTATTGTTTTGTGTTAAATATTGAAAGTAGTCTTTGGACTAATGGTTAGTTTGGGTTTAGGGTTAGTTTGGGGCTATGGTTAGGTTAGGTTAGGGTTAAAATGGCATATAGGTAGGGAGGTAAAAACGACTTTCACCCTCATTAGTAACCACCCTCATTTGCATAAAGGGCATCTGATTGGCCGAATCTTAACTGTCCATATATCTGCAACGGTGTGTTTTATCTGTACGAAACTTGGTTTATATAGTAATTGATGTATGGCTAGTCGACTGGTGGTGGTTTGGTGCGCCTCTAGCGCCACCAGGTGTGTAGACACGGTACTGCACTTTATTTTTTAGATTTGTTTTTTTTTAACAGGGGTCTATTTTATAAATTGCTGTTGTATCTAGGGTTATTTTATATAGGGGTGGTCTATCCTGGTATATTTTGGGTAGGGTCTGTGTAGGTCCCGCCAGTGGTCAGTGTTTTTTGGTTTTGTTTTCTGTTTTTTTGTGCAGGTGGTGGGTAGGTTTAGCTGGTTAGGTGAGGTAGCGTGCCAGGCCTTTGGCCTTTGACCCTGCATCCATGCAGACGCCCTGACGCAAACTGAACTTGAGTTTTCCCCCAGCTGTTCACCTGTCAATGCAAAATGGTTGCATTTGCCGTGCATATCAGCACGAGTGCTGAAACAGCACCAATGCTGACAGGTAAGTGTCTATTTCTATAGATAGATTGATGGATGGAGTGATGGATGGATGGATGGATGGATGGATGGATGGATGGATGGATGGATGGATGGATGGATGGATGGATGGATGGATGGATAGATAGGTACATGAGTTGAAACAACTTTTTGTTAAAAAAAATGTTTTTGTTAAAAAAAATGTTTTTGTTTGAAAAAGTGAATGTTTTTTAGGCCTGTGTTACATTGATGGATGGAGTGATGGAGTGATGGATGGATGGATGGATGGATGGATAGATAGATGAATAGATGAATATATAGATACATGAGTTTAAACCACTTTTTGTTAAAAAAAATATGTTTTTGTTTGAAAAAGTGAATGTTTTTAGGCCTGTGTTATACATGGATGGATGGAGTGATGGATGGATGGATGGATGGATGGATAGATAGATAAATAGATAGATAGATGAATAGATGAATATATAGATACATGAGTTTAAACAACTTTTTGTTAAAAAAAAAAAAGTTTTTGTTTGAAAAAGTGAATGTTTTTAGGCCTGTGTTATACATGGATGGATGGAGTGATGGAGTGATGGAGTGATGGATGGATGGATGGATAGATAGATGGATAGATGGATAGATGGATAGATGGATAGATGAGTTTGATCGACTGTTTGTTCATATTTTTTTATTGTTTTGTGTTAAATATTGAAAGTAGTCTTTGGACTAATGGTTAGTTTGGGTTTAGGGTTAGTTTGGGGCTATGGTTAGGTTAGGGTTAAAATGGCATATAGGTAGGGAGGTAAAAACGACTTTCACCCTCATTAGTAACCACCCTCATTTGCATAAAGGGCATCTGATTGGCCGAATCTTAACTGTCCATATATCTGCAACGGTGTGTTTTATCTGTACGAAACTTGGTTTATATAGTAATTGATGTATGGCTAGTCGACTGGTGGTGGTTTGGTGCGCCTCTAGCGCCACCAGGTGTGTAGACACGGTACTGCACTTTATTTTTTAGATTTGTTTTTTTTTAACAGGGGTCTATTTTATAAATTGCTGTTGTATCTAGGGTTATTTTATATAGGGGTGGTCTATCCTGGTATATTTTGGGTAGGGTCTGTGTAGGTCCCGCCAGTGGTCAGTGTTTTTTGGTTTTGTTTTCTGTTTTTTTGTGCAGGTGGTGGGTAGGTTTAGCTGGTTAGGTGAGGTAGCGTGCCAGGCCTTTGGCCTTTGACCCTGCATCCATGCAGACGCCCTGACGCAAACTGAACTTGAGTTTTCCCCCAGCTGTTCACCTGTCAATGCAAAATGGTTGCATTTGCCGTGCATATCAGCACGAGTGCTGAAACAGCACCAATGCTGACAGGTAAGTGTCTATTTCTATAGATAGATTGATGGATGGAGTGATGGATGGATGGATGGATGGATGGATGGATGGATGGATGGATGGATGGATGGATGGATGGATGGATAGATAGGTACATGAGTTGAAACAACTTTTTGTTAAAAAAAATGTTTTTGTTAAAAAAAATGTTTTTGTTTGAAAAAGTGAATGTTTTTTAGGCCTGTGTTACATTGATGGATGGAGTGATGGAGTGATGGATGGATGGATGGATGGATGGATGGATAGATAGATGAATAGATGAATATATAGATACATGAGTTTAAACCACTTTTTGTTAAAAAAAATATGTTTTTGTTTGAAAAAGTGAATGTTTTTAGGCCTGTGTTATACATGGATGGATGGAGTGATGGATGGATGGATGGATGGATGGATAGATAGATAAATAGATAGATAGATGAATAGATGAATATATAGATACATGAGTTTAAACAACTTTTTGTTAAAAAAAAAAAAGTTTTTGTTTGAAAAAGTTAGGGTTAGAGTTAGGTTAGGGTTAGGGTTAGGGTTAGGGTTAGAGTTAGGGTTAGGTAGGGAGGTAAAAACGACTTTCACCCTCATTAGTAACCACCCTCATTTGCATAAAGGGCATCTGATTGGCCGAATCTTAACTGTCCATATATCTGCAACGGTGTGTTTTATCTGTACGAAACTTGGTTTATATAGTAATTGATGTATGGCTAGTCGACTGGTGGTGGTTTGGTGCGCCTCTAGCGCCACCAGGTGTGTAGACACGGTACTGCACTTTATTTTTTAGATTTGTTTTTTTTTAACAGGGGTCTATTTTATAAATTGCTGTTGTATCTAGGGTTATTTTATATAGGGGTGGTCTATCCTGGTATATTTTGGGTAGGGTCTGTGTAGGTCCCGCCAGTGGTCAGTGTTTTTTGGTTTTGTTTTCTGTTTTTTTGTGCAGGTGGTGGGTAGGTTTAGCTGGTTAGGTGAGGTAGCGTGCCAGGCCTTTGGCCTTTGACCCTGCATCCATGCAGACGCCCTGACGCAAACTGAACTTGAGTTTTCCCCCAGCTGTTCACCTGTCAATGCAAAATGGTTGCATTTGCCGTGCATATCAGCACGAGTGCTGAAACAGCACCAATGCTGACAGGTAAGTGTCTATTTCTATAGATAGATTGATGGATGGAGTGATGGATGGATGGATGGATGGATGGATGGATGGATGGATGGATGGATGGATGGATGGATGGATAGATAGGTACATGAGTTGAAACAACTTTTTGTTAAAAAAAATGTTTTTGTTAAAAAAAATGTTTTTGTTTGAAAAAGTGAATGTTTTTTAGGCCTGTGTTACATTGATGGATGGAGTGATGGAGTGATGGATGGATGGATGGATGGATGGATAGATAGATGAATAGATGAATATATAGATACATGAGTTTAAACCACTTTTTGTTAAAAAAAATATGTTTTTGTTTGAAAAAGTGAATGTTTTTAGGCCTGTGTTATACATGGATGGATGGAGTGATGGATGGATGGATGGATGGATGGATAGATAGATAAATAGATAGATAGATGAATAGATGAATATATAGATACATGAGTTTAAACAACTTTTTGTTAAAAAAAAAAAAGTTTTTGTTTGAAAAAGTGAATGTTTTTAGGCCTGTGTTATACATGGATGGATGGAGTGATGGAGTGATGGATGGATGGATGGATAGATAGATGGATAGATGGATAGATGGATAGATGGATAGATGAGTTTGATCGACTGTTTGTTCATATTTTTTTATTGTTTTGTGTTAAATATTGAAAGTAGTCTTTGGACTAATGGTTAGTTTGGGTTTAGGGTTAGTTTGGGGCTATGGTTAGGTTAGGGTTAAAATGGCATATAGGTAGGGAGGTAAAAACGACTTTCACCCTCATTAGTAACCACCCTCATTTGCATAAAGGGCATCTGATTGGCCGAATCTTAACTGTCCATATATCTGCAACGGTGTGTTTTATCTGTACGAAACTTGGTTTATATAGTAATTGATGTATGGCTAGTCGACTGGTGGTGGTTTGGTGCGCCTCTAGCGCCACCAGGTGTGTAGACACGGTACTGCACTTTATTTTTTAGATTTGTTTTTTTTTAACAGGGGTCTATTTTATAAATTGCTGTTGTATCTAGGGTTATTTTATATAGGGGTGGTCTATCCTGGTATATTTTGGGTAGGGTCTGTGTAGGTCCCGCCAGTGGTCAGTGTTTTTTGGTTTTGTTTTCTGTTTTTTTGTGCAGGTGGTGGGTAGGTTTAGCTGGTTAGGTGAGGTAGCGTGCCAGGCCTTTGGCCTTTGACCCTGCATCCATGCAGACGCCCTGACGCAAACTGAACTTGAGTTTTCCCCCAGCTGTTCACCTGTCAATGCAAAATGGTTGCATTTGCCGTGCATATCAGCACGAGTGCTGAAACAGCACCAATGCTGACAGGTAAGTGTCTATTTCTATAGATAGATTGATGGATGGAGTGATGGATGGATGGATGGATGGATGGATGGATGGATGGATGGATGGATGGATGGATGGATGGATGGATGGATAGATAGGTACATGAGTTGAAACAACTTTTTGTTAAAAAAAATGTTTTTGTTAAAAAAAATGTTTTTGTTTGAAAAAGTGAATGTTTTTTAGGCCTGTGTTACATTGATGGATGGAGTGATGGAGTGATGGATGGATGGATGGATGGATGGATAGATAGATGAATAGATGAATATATAGATACATGAGTTTAAACCACTTTTTGTTAAAAAAAATATGTTTTTGTTTGAAAAAGTGAATGTTTTTAGGCCTGTGTTATACATGGATGGATGGAGTGATGGAGTGATGGATGGATGGATGGATGGATGGATGGATAGATAGATAAATAGATAGATAGATGAATAGATGAATATATAGATACATGAGTTTAAACAACTTTTTGTTAAAAAAAAAAAAGTTTTTGTTTGAAAAAGTGAATGTTTTTAGGCCTGTGTTATACATGGATGGATGGAGTGATGGAGTGATGGAGTGATGGATGGATGGATGGATAGATAGATGGATAGATGGATAGATGGATAGATGGATAGATGAGTTTGATCGACTGTTTGTTCATATTTTTTTATTGTTTTGTGTTAAATATTGAAAGTAGTCTTTGGACTAATGGTTAGTTTGGGTTTAGGGTTAGTTTGGGGCTATGGTTAGGTTAGGTTAGGGTTAAAATGGCATATAGGTAGGGAGGTAAAAACGACTTTCACCCTCATTAGTAACCACCCTCATTTGCATAAAGGGCATCTGATTGGCCGAATCTTAACTGTCCATATATCTGCAACGGTGTGTTTTATCTGTACGAAACTTGGTTTATATAGTAATTGATGTATGGCTAGTCGACTGGTGGTGGTTTGGTGCGCCTCTAGCGCCACCAGGTGTGTAGACACGGTACTGCACTTTATTTTTTAGATTTGTTTTTTTTTAACAGGGGTCTATTTTATAAATTGCTGTTGTATCTAGGGTTATTTTATATAGGGGTGGTCTATCCTGGTATATTTTGGGTAGGGTCTGTGTAGGT
Source organism: Leuciscus leuciscus (assembly GCF_965113295.1). Classification (NCBI taxonomy): domain Eukaryota; kingdom Metazoa; phylum Chordata; class Actinopteri; order Cypriniformes; family Leuciscidae; genus Leuciscus; species Leuciscus leuciscus. The sequence goes on from NW_028118422.1 coordinate 57,185, forward strand.
CCCGCCAGTGGTCAGTGTTTTTTGGTTTTGTTTTCTGTTTTTTTGTGCAGGTGGTGGGTAGGTTTAGCTGGTTAGGTGAGGTAGCGTGCCAGGCCTTTGGCCTTTGACCCTGCATCCATGCAGACGCCCTGACGCAAACTGAACTTGAGTTTTCCCCCAGCTGTTCACCTGTCAATGCAAAATGGTTGCATTTGCCGTGCATATCAGCACGAGTGCTGAAACAGCACCAATGCTGACAGGTAAGTGTCTATTTCTATAGATAGATTGATGGATGGAGTGATGGATGGATGGATGGATGGATGGATGGATGGATGGATGGATGGATGGATGGATGGATGGATGGATAGATAGGTACATGAGTTGAAACAACTTTTTGTTAAAAAAAATGTTTTTGTTAAAAAAAATGTTTTTGTTTGAAAAAGTGAATGTTTTTTAGGCCTGTGTTACATTGATGGATGGAGTGATGGAGTGATGGATGGATGGATGGATGGATGGATAGATAGATGAATAGATGAATATATAGATACATGAGTTTAAACCACTTTTTGTTAAAAAAAATATGTTTTTGTTTGAAAAAGTGAATGTTTTTAGGCCTGTGTTATACATGGATGGATGGAGTGATGGAGTGATGGATGGATGGATGGATGGATGGATGGATAGATAGATAAATAGATAGATAGATGAATAGATGAATATATAGATACATGAGTTTAAACAACTTTTTGTTAAAAAAAAAAAAGTTTTTGTTTGAAAAAGTGAATGTTTTTAGGCCTGTGTTATACATGGATGGATGGAGTGATGGAGTGATGGAGTGATGGATGGATGGATGGATAGATAGATGGATAGATGGATAGATGGATAGATGGATAGATGAGTTTGATCGACTGTTTGTTCATATTTTTTTATTGTTTTGTGTTAAATATTGAAAGTAGTCTTTGGACTAATGGTTAGTTTGGGTTTAGGGTTAGTTTGGGGCTATGGTTAGGTTAGGTTAGGGTTAAAATGGCATATAGGTAGGGAGGTAAAAACGACTTTCACCCTCATTAGTAACCACCCTCATTTGCATAAAGGGCATCTGATTGGCCGAATCTTAACTGTCCATATATCTGCAACGGTGTGTTTTATCTGTACGAAACTTGGTTTATATAGTAATTGATGTATGGCTAGTCGACTGGTGGTGGTTTGGTGCGCCTCTAGCGCCACCAGGTGTGTAGACACGGTACTGCACTTTATTTTTTAGATTTGTTTTTTTTTAACAGGGGTCTATTTTATAAATTGCTGTTGTATCTAGGGTTATTTTATATAGGGGTGGTCTATCCTGGTATATTTTGGGTAGGGTCTGTGTAGGTCCCGCCAGTGGTCAGTGTTTTTTGGTTTTGTTTTCTGTTTTTTTGTGCAGGTGGTGGGTAGGTTTAGCTGGTTAGGTGAGGTAGCGTGCCAGGCCTTTGGCCTTTGACCCTGCATCCATGCAGACGCCCTGACGCAAACTGAACTTGAGTTTTCCCCCAGCTGTTCACCTGTCAATGCAAAATGGTTGCATTTGCCGTGCATATCAGCACGAGTGCTGAAACAGCACCAATGCTGACAGGTAAGTGTCTATTTCTATAGATAGATTGATGGATGGAGTGATGGATGGATGGATGGATGGATGGATGGATGGATGGATGGATGGATGGATGGATGGATGGATGGATGGATGGATGGATAGATAGGTACATGAGTTGAAACAACTTTTTGTTAAAAAAAATGTTTTTGTTAAAAAAAATGTTTTTGTTTGAAAAAGTGAATGTTTTTTAGGCCTGTGTTACATTGATGGATGGAGTGATGGAGTGATGGATGGATGGATGGATGGATGGATAGATAGATGAATAGATGAATATATAGATACATGAGTTTAAACCACTTTTTGTTAAAAAAAATATGTTTTTGTTTGAAAAAGTGAATGTTTTTAGGCCTGTGTTATACATGGATGGATGGAGTGATGGATGGATGGATGGATGGATGGATAGATAGATAAATAGATAGATAGATGAATAGATGAATATATAGATACATGAGTTTAAACAACTTTTTGTTAAAAAAAAAAAAGTTTTTGTTTGAAAAAGTGAATGTTTTTAGGCCTGTGTTATACATGGATGGATGGAGTGATGGAGTGATGGAGTGATGGATGGATGGATGGATAGATAGATGGATAGATGGATAGATGGATAGATGGATAGATGAGTTTGATCGACTGTTTGTTCATATTTTTTTATTGTTTTGTGTTAAATATTGAAAGTAGTCTTTGGACTAATGGTTAGTTTGGGTTTAGGGTTAGTTTGGGGCTATGGTTAGGTTAGGGTTAAAATGGCATATAGGTAGGGAGGTAAAAACGACTTTCACCCTCATTAGTAACCACCCTCATTTGCATAAAGGGCATCTGATTGGCCGAATCTTAACTGTCCATATATCTGCAACGGTGTGTTTTATCTGTACGAAACTTGGTTTATATAGTAATTGATGTATGGCTAGTCGACTGGTGGTGGTTTGGTGCGCCTCTAGCGCCACCAGGTGTGTAGACACGGTACTGCACTTTATTTTTTAGATTTGTTTTTTTTTAACAGGGGTCTATTTTATAAATTGCTGTTGTATCTAGGGTTATTTTATATAGGGGTGGTCTATCCTGGTATATTTTGGGTAGGGTCTGTGTAGGTCCCGCCAGTGGTCAGTGTTTTTTGGTTTTGTTTTCTGTTTTTTTGTGCAGGTGGTGGGTAGGTTTAGCTGGTTAGGTGAGGTAGCGTGCCAGGCCTTTGGCCTTTGACCCTGCATCCATGCAGACGCCCTGACGCAAACTGAACTTGAGTTTTCCCCCAGCTGTTCACCTGTCAATGCAAAATGGTTGCATTTGCCGTGCATATCAGCACGAGTGCTGAAACAGCACCAATGCTGACAGGTAAGTGTCTATTTCTATAGATAGATTGATGGATGGAGTGATGGATGGATGGATGGATGGATGGATGGATGGATGGATGGATGGATGGATGGATGGATGGATGGATAGATAGGTACATGAGTTGAAACAACTTTTTGTTAAAAAAAATGTTTTTGTTAAAAAAAATGTTTTTGTTTGAAAAAGTGAATGTTTTTTAGGCCTGTGTTACATTGATGGATGGAGTGATGGAGTGATGGATGGATGGATGGATGGATGGATGGATAGATAGATGAATAGATGAATATATAGATACATGAGTTTAAACCACTTTTTGTTAAAAAAAATATGTTTTTGTTTGAAAAAGTGAATGTTTTTAGGCCTGTGTTATACATGGATGGATGGAGTGATGGATGGATGGATGGATGGATGGATAGATAGATAAATAGATAGATAGATGAATAGATGAATATATAGATACATGAGTTTAAACAACTTTTTGTTAAAAAAAAAAAAGTTTTTGTTTGAAAAAGTTAGGGTTAGAGTTAGGTTAGGGTTAGGGTTAGGGTTAGGGTTAGAGTTAGGGTTAGGTAGGGAGGTAAAAACGACTTTCACCCTCATTAGTAACCACCCTCATTTGCATAAAGGGCATCTGATTGGCCGAATCTTAACTGTCCATATATCTGCAACGGTGTGTTTTATCTGTACGAAACTTGGTTTATATAGTAATTGATGTATGGCTAGTCGACTGGTGGTGGTTTGGTGCGCCTCTAGCGCCACCAGGTGTGTAGACACGGTACTGCACTTTATTTTTTAGATTTGTTTTTTTTTAACAGGGGTCTATTTTATAAATTGCTGTTGTATCTAGGGTTATTTTATATAGGGGTGGTCTATCCTGGTATATTTTGGGTAGGGTCTGTGTAGGTCCCGCCAGTGGTCAGTGTTTTTTGGTTTTGTTTTCTGTTTTTTTGTGCAGGTGGTGGGTAGGTTTAGCTGGTTAGGTGAGGTAGCGTGCCAGGCCTTTGGCCTTTGACCCTGCATCCATGCAGACGCCCTGACGCAAACTGAACTTGAGTTTTCCCCCAGCTGTTCACCTGTCAATGCAAAATGGTTGCATTTGCCGTGCATATCAGCACGAGTGCTGAAACAGCACCAATGCTGACAGGTAAGTGTCTATTTCTATAGATAGATTGATGGATGGAGTGATGGATGGATGGATGGATGGATGGATGGATGGATGGATGGATGGATGGATGGATGGATGGATAGATAGGTACATGAGTTGAAACAACTTTTTGTTAAAAAAAATGTTTTTGTTAAAAAAAATGTTTTTGTTTGAAAAAGTGAATGTTTTTTAGGCCTGTGTTACATTGATGGATGGAGTGATGGAGTGATGGATGGATGGATGGATGGATGGATAGATAGATGAATAGATGAATATATAGATACATGAGTTTAAACCACTTTTTGTTAAAAAAAATATGTTTTTGTTTGAAAAAGTGAATGTTTTTAGGCCTGTGTTATACATGGATGGATGGAGTGATGGATGGATGGATGGATGGATGGATAGATAGATAAATAGATAGATAGATGAATAGATGAATATATAGATACATGAGTTTAAACAACTTTTTGTTAAAAAAAAAAAAGTTTTTGTTTGAAAAAGTGAATGTTTTTAGGCCTGTGTTATACATGGATGGATGGAGTGATGGAGTGATGGATGGATGGATGGATAGATAGATGGATAGATGGATAGATGGATAGATGGATAGATGAGTTTGATCGACTGTTTGTTCATATTTTTTTATTGTTTTGTGTTAAATATTGAAAGTAGTCTTTGGACTAATGGTTAGTTTGGGTTTAGGGTTAGTTTGGGGCTATGGTTAGGTTAGGGTTAAAATGGCATATAGGTAGGGAGGTAAAAACGACTTTCACCCTCATTAGTAACCACCCTCATTTGCATAAAGGGCATCTGATTGGCCGAATCTTAACTGTCCATATATCTGCAACGGTGTGTTTTATCTGTACGAAACTTGGTTTATATAGTAATTGATGTATGGCTAGTCGACTGGTGAAAAAGTAAAAATACTAGTTTTACTTGATCTTAGTGCTGCGTTCGATACTATAGATCACACAATACTCTTAGATCGACTACAAAATTATACTGGTGTTCAAGGACAAGCACTAAGCTGGTTCAAATCATACCTATCTGACCGCTACCATTTTGTCTATTTAAATGGAGAAAAATCGATCATAACTCCAGTAAACTATGGAGTGCCGCAGGGATCTGTATTAGGCCCTCTGTTATTTTCAATATATATGATGCCACTTGGAAATATTATAAGGAAACATGGAATTAGTTTCCATTGTTATGCTGATGACACTCAAATATATATTTCATCACGGCCGGATGAAAACGCTACATTTTCCAAATTGACAGAGTGTGTTAAAGATATAAAAGATTGGATGACACGTAATTTTCTTTTATTAAATCCAGACAAGACAGAGGTAATACTTATCGGTTCAAAAAACCGCCCACAAAACCTCGCACAATACAACTTTAACATCATAGGATGTCCTGTTACTTTATCCTCTACAGTAAAAGACCTGGGTGTTATACTCGATTGCAACCTGTCTTTTGAAAATCATATTTCTTATGTTACAAAAACAGCCTTTTTCCACCTTAGAAACATTGCTAAGCTACGTAATATGCTATCAGTTTCTGATGCAGAAAAGTTAGTTCATGCATTCATGACCTCGAGACTGGATTACTGTAATGCTTTATTAGCTGGTTGTCCTGCATCCTCAATAAACAAGCTACAGTTAGTCCAAAATGCCGCCGCTAGAGTTCTTACGAGATCAAGAAAATATGATCATATAACACCGATTTTATCATCACTGCATTGGTTACCTATAAAGTTCCGTATTAATTACAAGGTATTGCTACTGACTTATAAAGCCCTAAACGGCTTAGCTCCAGTCTATTTAACGGATCTTCTATCGCCCTATAATCCATCGCGCTCTTTGAGATCACTAAATTCAAGGCTTTTGGTCATACCTAGGATATCCAGAACCACCAAGGGAGGGAGAGCATTTTCACATTTGGCTCCAAAACTCTGGAATAGTCTTCCTGATACTGTTCGTTGCTCAGACTCGCTCTCCCAGTTTAAAACTAGATTAAAGTCGCATCTCTTCAGCCAGGCATTCATATAATCCTACAGTTCAAACTACAATCCGGCCTCTATCCAATGCCAGAGGAGAACTGGCCCCCGACTGAGCCTGGGTTCTCCCAAGGTTTTTTTTCTCCATTAAGGCACCTGATGGAGTTTTAGGACACCATTAGGTCACTTGATGGAGTTTTTCGGTTCCTTGCCACTGTTGCCTTTGGCTTGCTCAGTTGGGGATATTTTGGGGATATCTAATTTAATTTTATCAATCAATAAATTCCTCTTGAAACAAACTTTGTTGTATTATTTTAATTTAATACTGTGAAGCTGCTTTGATGCAATCTGTATTGTGAAAAGCGCTATACAAATAAACTTGACTTGACTTGACTTGGTGGTGGTTTGGTGCGCCTCTAGCGCCACCAGGTGTGTAGACACGGTACTGCACTTTATTTTTTAGATTTGTTTTTTTTTAACAGGGGTCTATTTTATAAATTGCTGTTGTATCTAGGGTTATTTTATATAGGGGTGGTCTATCCTGGTATATTTTGGGTAGGGTCTGTGTAGGTCCCGCCAGTGGTCAGTGTTTTTTGGTTTTGTTTTCTGTTTTTTTGTGCAGGTGGTGGGTAGGTTTAGCTGGTTAGGTGAGGTAGCGTGCCAGGCCTTTGGCCTTTGACCCTGCATCCATGCAGACGCCCTGACGCAAACTGAACTTGAGTTTTCCCCCAGCTGTTCACCTGTCAATGCAAAATGGTTGCATTTGCCGTGCATATCAGCACGAGTGCTGAAACAGCACCAATGCTGACAGGTAAGTGTCTATTTCTATAGATAGATTGATGGATGGAGTGATGGATGGATGGATGGATGGATGGATGGATGGATGGATGGATGGATGGATGGATGGATGGATGGATGGATAGATAGGTACATGAGTTGAAACAACTTTTTGTTAAAAAAAATGTTTTTGTTAAAAAAAATGTTTTTGTTTGAAAAAGTGAATGTTTTTTAGGCCTGTGTTACATTGATGGATGGAGTGATGGAGTGATGGATGGATGGATGGATGGATGGATAGATAGATGAATAGATGAATATATAGATACATGAGTTTAAACCACTTTTTGTTAAAAAAAATATGTTTTTGTTTGAAAAAGTGAATGTTTTTAGGCCTGTGTTATACATGGATGGATGGAGTGATGGAGTGATGGATGGATGGATGGATGGATGGATGGATAGATAGATAAATAGATAGATAGATGAATAGATGAATATATAGATACATGAGTTTAAACAACTTTTTGTTAAAAAAAAAAAAGTTTTTGTTTGAAAAAGTGAATGTTTTTAGGCCTGTGTTATACATGGATGGATGGAGTGATGGAGTGATGGAGTGATGGATGGATGGATGGATAGATAGATGGATAGATGGATAGATGGATAGATGGATAGATGAGTTTGATCGACTGTTTGTTCATATTTTTTTATTGTTTTGTGTTAAATATTGAAAGTAGTCTTTGGACTAATGGTTAGTTTGGGTTTAGGGTTAGTTTGGGGCTATGGTTAGGTTAGGTTAGGGTTAAAATGGCATATAGGTAGGGAGGTAAAAACGACTTTCACCCTCATTAGTAACCACCCTCATTTGCATAAAGGGCATCTGATTGGCCGAATCTTAACTGTCCATATATCTGCAACGGTGTGTTTTATCTGTACGAAACTTGGTTTATATAGTAATTGATGTATGGCTAGTCGACTGGTGGTGGTTTGGTGCGCCTCTAGCGCCACCAGGTGTGTAGACACGGTACTGCACTTTATTTTTTAGATTTGTTTTTTTTTAACAGGGGTCTATTTTATAAATTGCTGTTGTATCTAGGGTTATTTTATATAGGGGTGGTCTATCCTGGTATATTTTGGGTAGGGTCTGTGTAGGTCCCGCCAGTGGTCAGTGTTTTTTGGTTTTGTTTTCTGTTTTTTTGTGCAGGTGGTGGGTAGGTTTAGCTGGTTAGGTGAGGTAGCGTGCCAGGCCTTTGGCCTTTGACCCTGCATCCATGCAGACGCCCTGACGCAAACTGAACTTGAGTTTTCCCCCAGCTGTTCACCTGTCAATGCAAAATGGTTGCATTTGCCGTGCATATCAGCACGAGTGCTGAAACAGCACCAATGCTGACAGGTAAGTGTCTATTTCTATAGATAGATTGATGGATGGAGTGATGGATGGATGGATGGATGGATGGATGGATGGATGGATGGATGGATGGATGGATGGATGGATGGATAGATAGGTACATGAGTTGAAACAACTTTTTGTTAAAAAAAATGTTTTTGTTAAAAAAAATGTTTTTGTTTGAAAAAGTGAATGTTTTTTAGGCCTGTGTTACATTGATGGATGGAGTGATGGAGTGATGGATGGATGGATGGATGGATGGATAGATAGATGAATAGATGAATATATAGATACATGAGTTTAAACCACTTTTTGTTAAAAAAAATATGTTTTTGTTTGAAAAAGTGAATGTTTTTAGGCCTGTGTTATACATGGATGGATGGAGTGATGGAGTGATGGATGGATGGATGGATGGATGGATGGATAGATAGATAAATAGATAGATAGATGAATAGATGAATATATAGATACATGAGTTTAAACAACTTTTTGTTAAAAAAAAAAAAGTTTTTGTTTGAAAAAGTGAATGTTTTTAGGCCTGTGTTATACATGGATGGATGGAGTGATGGAGTGATGGAGTGATGGATGGATGGATGGATAGATAGATGGATAGATGGATAGATGGATAGATGGATAGATGAGTTTGATCGACTGTTTGTTCATATTTTTTTATTGTTTTGTGTTAAATATTGAAAGTAGTCTTTGGACTAATGGTTAGTTTGGGTTTAGGGTTAGTTTGGGGCTATGGTTAGGTTAGGTTAGGGTTAAAATGGCATATAGGTAGGGAGGTAAAAACGACTTTCACCCTCATTAGTAACCACCCTCATTTGCATAAAGGGCATCTGATTGGCCGAATCTTAACTGTCCATATATCTGCAACGGTGTGTTTTATCTGTACGAAACTTGGTTTATATAGTAATTGATGTATGGCTAGTCGACTGGTGGTGGTTTGGTGCGCCTCTAGCGCCACCAGGTGTGTAGACACGGTACTGCACTTTATTTTTTAGATTTGTTTTTTTTTAACAGGGGTCTATTTTATAAATTGCTGTTGTATCTAGGGTTATTTTATATAGGGGTGGTCTATCCTGGTATATTTTGGGTAGGGTCTGTGTAGGTCCCGCCAGTGGTCAGTGTTTTTTGGTTTTGTTTTCTGTTTTTTTGTGCAGGTGGTGGGTAGGTTTAGCTGGTTAGGTGAGGTAGCGTGCCAGGCCTTTGGCCTTTGACCCTGCATCCATGCAGACGCCCTGACGCAAACTGAACTTGAGTTTTCCCCCAGCTGTTCACCTGTCAATGCAAAATGGTTGCATTTGCCGTGCATATCAGCACGAGTGCTGAAACAGCACCAATGCTGACAGGTAAGTGTCTATTTCTATAGATAGATTGATGGATGGAGTGATGGATGGATGGATGGATGGATGGATGGATGGATGGATGGATGGATGGATGGATGGATGGATGGATGGATGGATGGATAGATAGGTACATGAGTTGAAACAACTTTTTGTTAAAAAAAATGTTTTTGTTAAAAAAAATGTTTTTGTTTGAAAAAGTGAATGTTTTTTAGGCCTGTGTTACATTGATGGATGGAGTGATGGAGTGATGGATGGATGGATGGATGGATGGATAGATAGATGAATAGATGAATATATAGATACATGAGTTTAAACCACTTTTTGTTAAAAAAAATATGTTTTTGTTTGAAAAAGTGAATGTTTTTAGGCCTGTGTTATACATGGATGGATGGAGTGATGGATGGATGGATGGATGGATGGATAGATAGATAAATAGATAGATAGATGAATAGATGAATATATAGATACATGAGTTTAAACAACTTTTTGTTAAAAAAAAAAAAGTTTTTGTTTGAAAAAGTGAATGTTTTTAGGCCTGTGTTATACATGGATGGATGGAGTGATGGAGTGATGGAGTGATGGATGGATGGATGGATAGATAGATGGATAGATGGATAGATGGATAGATGGATAGATGAGTTTGATCGACTGTTTGTTCATATTTTTTTATTGTTTTGTGTTAAATATTGAAAGTAGTCTTTGGACTAATGGTTAGTTTGGGTTTAGGGTTAGTTTGGGGCTATGGTTAGGTTAGGGTTAAAATGGCATATAGGTAGGGAGGTAAAAACGACTTTCACCCTCATTAGTAACCACCCTCATTTGCATAAAGGGCATCTGATTGGCCGAATCTTAACTGTCCATATATCTGCAACGGTGTGTTTTATCTGTACGAAACTTGGTTTATATAGTAATTGATGTATGGCTAGTCGACTGGTGGTGGTTTGGTGCGCCTCTAGCGCCACCAGGTGTGTAGACACGGTACTGCACTTTATTTTTTAGATTTGTTTTTTTTTAACAGGGGTCTATTTTATAAATTGCTGTTGTATCTAGGGTTATTTTATATAGGGGTGGTCTATCCTGGTATATTTTGGGTAGGGTCTGTGTAGGTCCCGCCAGTGGTCAGTGTTTTTTGGTTTTGTTTTCTGTTTTTTTGTGCAGGTGGTGGGTAGGTTTAGCTGGTTAGGTGAGGTAGCGTGCCAGGCCTTTGGCCTTTGACCCTGCATCCATGCAGACGCCCTGACGCAAACTGAACTTGAGTTTTCCCCCAGCTGTTCACCTGTCAATGCAAAATGGTTGCATTTGCCGTGCATATCAGCACGAGTGCTGAAACAGCACCAATGCTGACAGGTAAGTGTCTATTTCTATAGATAGATTGATGGATGGAGTGATGGATGGATGGATGGATGGATGGATGGATGGATGGATGGATGGATGGATGGATGGATGGATGGATAGATAGGTACATGAGTTGAAACAACTTTTTGTTAAAAAAAATGTTTTTGTTAAAAAAAATGTTTTTGTTTGAAAAAGTGAATGTTTTTTAGGCCTGTGTTACATTGATGGATGGAGTGATGGAGTGATGGATGGATGGATGGATGGATGGATGGATAGATAGATGAATAGATGAATATATAGATACATGAGTTTAAACCACTTTTTGTTAAAAAAAATATGTTTTTGTTTGAAAAAGTGAATGTTTTTAGGCCTGTGTTATACATGGATGGATGGAGTGATGGATGGATGGATGGATGGATGGATAGATAGATAAATAGATAGATAGATGAATAGATGAATATATAGATACATGAGTTTAAACAACTTTTTGTTAAAAAAAAAAAAGTTTTTGTTTGAAAAAGTTAGGGTTAGAGTTAGGTTAGGGTTAGGGTTAGGGTTAGGGTTAGAGTTAGGGTTAGGTAGGGAGGTAAAAACGACTTTCACCCTCATTAGTAACCACCCTCATTTGCATAAAGGGCATCTGATTGGCCGAATCTTAACTGTCCATATATCTGCAACGGTGTGTTTTATCTGTACGAAACTTGGTTTATATAGTAATTGATGTATGGCTAGTCGACTGGTGGTGGTTTGGTGCGCCTCTAGCGCCACCAGGTGTGTAGACACGGTACTGCACTTTATTTTTTAGATTTGTTTTTTTTTAACAGGGGTCTATTTTATAAATTGCTGTTGTATCTAGGGTTATTTTATATAGGGGTGGTCTATCCTGGTATATTTTGGGTAGGGTCTGTGTAGGTCCCGCCAGTGGTCAGTGTTTTTTGGTTTTGTTTTCTGTTTTTTTGTGCAGGTGGTGGGTAGGTTTAGCTGGTTAGGTGAGGTAGCGTGCCAGGCCTTTGGCCTTTGACCCTGCATCCATGCAGACGCCCTGACGCAAACTGAACTTGAGTTTTCCCCCAGCTGTTCACCTGTCAATGCAAAATGGTTGCATTTGCCGTGCATATCAGCACGAGTGCTGAAACAGCACCAATGCTGACAGGTAAGTGTCTATTTCTATAGATAGATTGATGGATGGAGTGATGGATGGATGGATGGATGGATGGATGGATGGATGGATGGATGGATGGATGGATGGATGGATAGATAGGTACATGAGTTGAAACAACTTTTTGTTAAAAAAAATGTTTTTGTTAAAAAAAATGTTTTTGTTTGAAAAAGTGAATGTTTTTTAGGCCTGTGTTACATTGATGGATGGAGTGATGGAGTGATGGATGGATGGATGGATGGATGGATAGATAGATGAATAGATGAATATATAGATACATGAGTTTAAACCACTTTTTGTTAAAAAAAATATGTTTTTGTTTGAAAAAGTGAATGTTTTTAGGCCTGTGTTATACATGGATGGATGGAGTGATGGATGGATGGATGGATGGATGGATAGATAGATAAATAGATAGATAGATGAATAGATGAATATATAGATACATGAGTTTAAACAACTTTTTGTTAAAAAAAAAAAAGTTTTTGTTTGAAAAAGTGAATGTTTTTAGGCCTGTGTTATACATGGATGGATGGAGTGATGGAGTGATGGATGGATGGATGGATAGATAGATGGATAGATGGATAGATGGATAGATGGATAGATGAGTTTGATCGACTGTTTGTTCATATTTTTTTATTGTTTTGTGTTAAATATTGAAAGTAGTCTTTGGACTAATGGTTAGTTTGGGTTTAGGGTTAGTTTGGGGCTATGGTTAGGTTAGGGTTAAAATGGCATATAGGTAGGGAGGTAAAAACGACTTTCACCCTCATTAGTAACCACCCTCATTTGCATAAAGGGCATCTGATTGGCCGAATCTTAACTGTCCATATATCTGCAACGGTGTGTTTTATCTGTACGAAACTTGGTTTATATAGTAATTGATGTATGGCTAGTCGACTGGTGGTGGTTTGGTGCGCCTCTAGCGCCACCAGGTGTGTAGACACGGTACTGCACTTTATTTTTTAGATTTGTTTTTTTTTAACAGGGGTCTATTTTATAAATTGCTGTTGTATCTAGGGTTATTTTATATAGGGGTGGTCTATCCTGGTATATTTTGGGTAGGGTCTGTGTAGGTCCCGCCAGTGGTCAGTGTTTTTTGGTTTTGTTTTCTGTTTTTTTGTGCAGGTGGTGGGTAGGTTTAGCTGGTTAGGTGAGGTAGCGTGCCAGGCCTTTGGCCTTTGACCCTGCATCCATGCAGACGCCCTGACGCAAACTGAACTTGAGTTTTCCCCCAGCTGTTCACCTGTCAATGCAAAATGGTTGCATTTGCCGTGCATATCAGCACGAGTGCTGAAACAGCACCAATGCTGACAGGTAAGTGTCTATTTCTATAGATAGATTGATGGATGGAGTGATGGATGGATGGATGGATGGATGGATGGATGGATGGATGGATGGATGGATGGATGGATGGATGGATGGATAGATAGGTACATGAGTTGAAACAACTTTTTGTTAAAAAAAATGTTTTTGTTAAAAAAAATGTTTTTGTTTGAAAAAGTGAATGTTTTTTAGGCCTGTGTTACATTGATGGATGGAGTGATGGAGTGATGGATGGATGGATGGATGGATGGATAGATAGATGAATAGATGAATATATAGATACATGAGTTTAAACCACTTTTTGTTAAAAAAAATATGTTTTTGTTTGAAAAAGTGAATGTTTTTAGGCCTGTGTTATACATGGATGGATGGAGTGATGGAGTGATGGATGGATGGATGGATGGATGGATGGATAGATAGATAAATAGATAGATAGATGAATAGATGAATATATAGATACATGAGTTTAAACAACTTTTTGTTAAAAAAAAAAAAGTTTTTGTTTGAAAAAGTGAATGTTTTTAGGCCTGTGTTATACATGGATGGATGGAGTGATGGAGTGATGGAGTGATGGATGGATGGATGGATAGATAGATGGATAGATGGATAGATGGATAGATGGATAGATGAGTTTGATCGACTGTTTGTTCATATTTTTTTATTGTTTTGTGTTAAATATTGAAAGTAGTCTTTGGACTAATGGTTAGTTTGGGTTTAGGGTTAGTTTGGGGCTATGGTTAGGTTAGGTTAGGGTTAAAATGGCATATAGGTAGGGAGGTAAAAACGACTTTCACCCTCATTAGTAACCACCCTCATTTGCATAAAGGGCATCTGATTGGCCGAATCTTAACTGTCCATATATCTGCAACGGTGTGTTTTATCTGTACGAAACTTGGTTTATATAGTAATTGATGTATGGCTAGTCGACTGGTGGTGGTTTGGTGCGCCTCTAGCGCCACCAGGTGTGTAGACACGGTACTGCACTTTATTTTTTAGATTTGTTTTTTTTTAACAGGGGTCTATTTTATAAATTGCTGTTGTATCTAGGGTTATTTTATATAGGGGTGGTCTATCCTGGTATATTTTGGGTAGGGTCTGTGTAGGTCCCGCCAGTGGTCAGTGTTTTTTGGTTTTGTTTTCTGTTTTTTTGTGCAGGTGGTGGGTAGGTTTAGCTGGTTAGGTGAGGTAGCGTGCCAGGCCTTTGGCCTTTGACCCTGCATCCATGCAGACGCCCTGACGCAAACTGAACTTGAGTTTTCCCCCAGCTGTTCACCTGTCAATGCAAAATGGTTGCATTTGCCGTGCATATCAGCACGAGTGCTGAAACAGCACCAATGCTGACAGGTAAGTGTCTATTTCTATAGATAGATTGATGGATGGAGTGATGGATGGATGGATGGATGGATGGATGGATGGATGGATGGATGGATGGATGGATGGATGGATGGATAGATAGGTACATGAGTTGAAACAACTTTTTGTTAAAAAAAATGTTTTTGTTAAAAAAAATGTTTTTGTTTGAAAAAGTGAATGTTTTTTAGGCCTGTGTTACATTGATGGATGGAGTGATGGAGTGATGGATGGATGGATGGATGGATGGATAGATAGATGAATAGATGAATATATAGATACATGAGTTTAAACCACTTTTTGTTAAAAAAAATATGTTTTTGTTTGAAAAAGTGAATGTTTTTAGGCCTGTGTTATACATGGATGGATGGAGTGATGGAGTGATGGATGGATGGATGGATGGATGGATGGATAGATAGATAAATAGATAGATAGATGAATAGATGAATATATAGATACATGAGTTTAAACAACTTTTTGTTAAAAAAAAAAAAGTTTTTGTTTGAAAAAGTGAATGTTTTTAGGCCTGTGTTATACATGGATGGATGGAGTGATGGAGTGATGGAGTGATGGATGGATGGATGGATAGATAGATGGATAGATGGATAGATGGATAGATGGATAGATGAGTTTGATCGACTGTTTGTTCATATTTTTTTATTGTTTTGTGTTAAATATTGAAAGTAGTCTTTGGACTAATGGTTAGTTTGGGTTTAGGGTTAGTTTGGGGCTATGGTTAGGTTAGGTTAGGGTTAAAATGGCATATAGGTAGGGAGGTAAAAACGACTTTCACCCTCATTAGTAACCACCCTCATTTGCATAAAGGGCATCTGATTGGCCGAATCTTAACTGTCCATATATCTGCAACGGTGTGTTTTATCTGTACGAAACTTGGTTTATATAGTAATTGATGTATGGCTAGTCGACTGGTGGTGGTTTGGTGCGCCTCTAGCGCCACCAGGTGTGTAGACACGGTACTGCACTTTATTTTTTAGATTTGTTTTTTTTTAACAGGGGTCTATTTTATAAATTGCTGTTGTATCTAGGGTTATTTTATATAGGGGTGGTCTATCCTGGTATATTTTGGGTAGGGTCTGTGTAGGTCCCGCCAGTGGTCAGTGTTTTTTGGTTTTGTTTTCTGTTTTTTTGTGCAGGTGGTGGGTAGGTTTAGCTGGTTAGGTGAGGTAGCGTGCCAGGCCTTTGGCCTTTGACCCTGCATCCATGCAGACGCCCTGACGCAAACTGAACTTGAGTTTTCCCCCAGCTGTTCACCTGTCAATGCAAAATGGTTGCATTTGCCGTGCATATCAGCACGAGTGCTGAAACAGCACCAATGCTGACAGGTAAGTGTCTATTTCTATAGATAGATTGATGGATGGAGTGATGGATGGATGGATGGATGGATGGATGGATGGATGGATGGATGGATGGATGGATGGATGGATGGATGGATGGATGGATAGATAGGTACATGAGTTGAAACAACTTTTTGTTAAAAAAAATGTTTTTGTTAAAAAAAATGTTTTTGTTTGAAAAAGTGAATGTTTTTTAGGCCTGTGTTACATTGATGGATGGAGTGATGGAGTGATGGATGGATGGATGGATGGATGGATAGATAGATGAATAGATGAATATATAGATACATGAGTTTAAACCACTTTTTGTTAAAAAAAATATGTTTTTGTTTGAAAAAGTGAATGTTTTTAGGCCTGTGTTATACATGGATGGATGGAGTGATGGATGGATGGATGGATGGATGGATAGATAGATAAATAGATAGATAGATGAATAGATGAATATATAGATACATGAGTTTAAACAACTTTTTGTTAAAAAAAAAAAAGTTTTTGTTTGAAAAAGTGAATGTTTTTAGGCCTGTGTTATACATGGATGGATGGAGTGATGGAGTGATGGAGTGATGGATGGATGGATGGATAGATAGATGGATAGATGGATAGATGGATAGATGGATAGATGAGTTTGATCGACTGTTTGTTCATATTTTTTTATTGTTTTGTGTTAAATATTGAAAGTAGTCTTTGGACTAATGGTTAGTTTGGGTTTAGGGTTAGTTTGGGGCTATGGTTAGGTTAGGGTTAAAATGGCATATAGGTAGGGAGGTAAAAACGACTTTCACCCTCATTAGTAACCACCCTCATTTGCATAAAGGGCATCTGATTGGCCGAATCTTAACTGTCCATATATCTGCAACGGTGTGTTTTATCTGTACGAAACTTGGTTTATATAGTAATTGATGTATGGCTAGTCGACTGGTGGTGGTTTGGTGCGCCTCTAGCGCCACCAGGTGTGTAGACACGGTACTGCACTTTATTTTTTAGATTTGTTTTTTTTTAACAGGGGTCTATTTTATAAATTGCTGTTGTATCTAGGGTTATTTTATATAGGGGTGGTCTATCCTGGTATATTTTGGGTAGGGTCTGTGTAGGTCCCGCCAGTGGTCAGTGTTTTTTGGTTTTGTTTTCTGTTTTTTTGTGCAGGTGGTGGGTAGGTTTAGCTGGTTAGGTGAGGTAGCGTGCCAGGCCTTTGGCCTTTGACCCTGCATCCATGCAGACGCCCTGACGCAAACTGAACTTGAGTTTTCCCCCAGCTGTTCACCTGTCAATGCAAAATGGTTGCATTTGCCGTGCATATCAGCACGAGTGCTGAAACAGCACCAATGCTGACAGGTAAGTGTCTATTTCTATAGATAGATTGATGGATGGAGTGATGGATGGATGGATGGATGGATGGATGGATGGATGGATGGATGGATGGATGGATGGATGGATGGATAGATAGGTACATGAGTTGAAACAACTTTTTGTTAAAAAAAATGTTTTTGTTAAAAAAAATGTTTTTGTTTGAAAAAGTGAATGTTTTTTAGGCCTGTGTTACATTGATGGATGGAGTGATGGAGTGATGGATGGATGGATGGATGGATGGATGGATAGATAGATGAATAGATGAATATATAGATACATGAGTTTAAACCACTTTTTGTTAAAAAAAATATGTTTTTGTTTGAAAAAGTGAATGTTTTTAGGCCTGTGTTATACATGGATGGATGGAGTGATGGATGGATGGATGGATGGATGGATAGATAGATAAATAGATAGATAGATGAATAGATGAATATATAGATACATGAGTTTAAACAACTTTTTGTTAAAAAAAAAAAAGTTTTTGTTTGAAAAAGTTAGGGTTAGAGTTAGGTTAGGGTTAGGGTTAGGGTTAGGGTTAGAGTTAGGGTTAGGTAGGGAGGTAAAAACGACTTTCACCCTCATTAGTAACCACCCTCATTTGCATAAAGGGCATCTGATTGGCCGAATCTTAACTGTCCATATATCTGCAACGGTGTGTTTTATCTGTACGAAACTTGGTTTATATAGTAATTGATGTATGGCTAGTCGACTGGTGGTGGTTTGGTGCGCCTCTAGCGCCACCAGGTGTGTAGACACGGTACTGCACTTTATTTTTTAGATTTGTTTTTTTTTAACAGGGGTCTATTTTATAAATTGCTGTTGTATCTAGGGTTATTTTATATAGGGGTGGTCTATCCTGGTATATTTTGGGTAGGGTCTGTGTAGGTCCCGCCAGTGGTCAGTGTTTTTTGGTTTTGTTTTCTGTTTTTTTGTGCAGGTGGTGGGTAGGTTTAGCTGGTTAGGTGAGGTAGCGTGCCAGGCCTTTGGCCTTTGACCCTGCATCCATGCAGACGCCCTGACGCAAACTGAACTTGAGTTTTCCCCCAGCTGTTCACCTGTCAATGCAAAATGGTTGCATTTGCCGTGCATATCAGCACGAGTGCTGAAACAGCACCAATGCTGACAGGTAAGTGTCTATTTCTATAGATAGATTGATGGATGGAGTGATGGATGGATGGATGGATGGATGGATGGATGGATGGATGGATGGATGGATGGATGGATGGATAGATAGGTACATGAGTTGAAACAACTTTTTGTTAAAAAAAATGTTTTTGTTAAAAAAAATGTTTTTGTTTGAAAAAGTGAATGTTTTTTAGGCCTGTGTTACATTGATGGATGGAGTGATGGAGTGATGGATGGATGGATGGATGGATGGATAGATAGATGAATAGATGAATATATAGATACATGAGTTTAAACCACTTTTTGTTAAAAAAAATATGTTTTTGTTTGAAAAAGTGAATGTTTTTAGGCCTGTGTTATACATGGATGGATGGAGTGATGGATGGATGGATGGATGGATGGATAGATAGATAAATAGATAGATAGATGAATAGATGAATATATAGATACATGAGTTTAAACAACTTTTTGTTAAAAAAAAAAAAGTTTTTGTTTGAAAAAGTGAATGTTTTTAGGCCTGTGTTATACATGGATGGATGGAGTGATGGAGTGATGGATGGATGGATGGATAGATAGATGGATAGATGGATAGATGGATAGATGGATAGATGAGTTTGATCGACTGTTTGTTCATATTTTTTTATTGTTTTGTGTTAAATATTGAAAGTAGTCTTTGGACTAATGGTTAGTTTGGGTTTAGGGTTAGTTTGGGGCTATGGTTAGGTTAGGGTTAAAATGGCATATAGGTAGGGAGGTAAAAACGACTTTCACCCTCATTAGTAACCACCCTCATTTGCATAAAGGGCATCTGATTGGCCGAATCTTAACTGTCCATATATCTGCAACGGTGTGTTTTATCTGTACGAAACTTGGTTTATATAGTAATTGATGTATGGCTAGTCGACTGGTGGTGGTTTGGTGCGCCTCTAGCGCCACCAGGTGTGTAGACACGGTACTGCACTTTATTTTTTAGATTTGTTTTTTTTTAACAGGGGTCTATTTTATAAATTGCTGTTGTATCTAGGGTTATTTTATATAGGGGTGGTCTATCCTGGTATATTTTGGGTAGGGTCTGTGTAGGTCCCGCCAGTGGTCAGTGTTTTTTGGTTTTGTTTTCTGTTTTTTTGTGCAGGTGGTGGGTAGGTTTAGCTGGTTAGGTGAGGTAGCGTGCCAGGCCTTTGGCCTTTGACCCTGCATCCATGCAGACGCCCTGACGCAAACTGAACTTGAGTTTTCCCCCAGCTGTTCACCTGTCAATGCAAAATGGTTGCATTTGCCGTGCATATCAGCACGAGTGCTGAAACAGCACCAATGCTGACAGGTAAGTGTCTATTTCTATAGATAGATTGATGGATGGAGTGATGGATGGATGGATGGATGGATGGATGGATGGATGGATGGATGGATGGATGGATGGATGGATGGATAGATAGGTACATGAGTTGAAACAACTTTTTGTTAAAAAAAATGTTTTTGTTAAAAAAAATGTTTTTGTTTGAAAAAGTGAATGTTTTTTAGGCCTGTGTTACATTGATGGATGGAGTGATGGAGTGATGGATGGATGGATGGATGGATGGATGGATAGATAGATGAATAGATGAATATATAGATACATGAGTTTAAACCACTTTTTGTTAAAAAAAATATGTTTTTGTTTGAAAAAGTGAATGTTTTTAGGCCTGTGTTATACATGGATGGATGGAGTGATGGATGGATGGATGGATGGATGGATAGATAGATAAATAGATAGATAGATGAATAGATGAATATATAGATACATGAGTTTAAACAACTTTTTGTTAAAAAAAAAAAAGTTTTTGTTTGAAAAAGTTAGGGTTAGAGTTAGGTTAGGGTTAGGGTTAGGGTTAGGGTTAGAGTTAGGGTTAGGTAGGGAGGTAAAAACGACTTTCACCCTCATTAGTAACCACCCTCATTTGCATAAAGGGCATCTGATTGGCCGAATCTTAACTGTCCATATATCTGCAACGGTGTGTTTTATCTGTACGAAACTTGGTTTATATAGTAATTGATGTATGGCTAGTCGACTGGTGGTGGTTTGGTGCGCCTCTAGCGCCACCAGGTGTGTAGACACGGTACTGCACTTTATTTTTTAGATTTGTTTTTTTTTAACAGGGGTCTATTTTATAAATTGCTGTTGTATCTAGGGTTATTTTATATAGGGGTGGTCTATCCTGGTATATTTTGGGTAGGGTCTGTGTAGGTCCCGCCAGTGGTCAGTGTTTTTTGGTTTTGTTTTCTGTTTTTTTGTGCAGGTGGTGGGTAGGTTTAGCTGGTTAGGTGAGGTAGCGTGCCAGGCCTTTGGCCTTTGACCCTGCATCCATGCAGACGCCCTGACGCAAACTGAACTTGAGTTTTCCCCCAGCTGTTCACCTGTCAATGCAAAATGGTTGCATTTGCCGTGCATATCAGCACGAGTGCTGAAACAGCACCAATGCTGACAGGTAAGTGTCTATTTCTATAGATAGATTGATGGATGGAGTGATGGATGGATGGATGGATGGATGGATGGATGGATGGATGGATGGATGGATGGATGGATGGATAGATAGGTACATGAGTTGAAACAACTTTTTGTTAAAAAAAATGTTTTTGTTAAAAAAAATGTTTTTGTTTGAAAAAGTGAATGTTTTTTAGGCCTGTGTTACATTGATGGATGGAGTGATGGAGTGATGGATGGATGGATGGATGGATGGATAGATAGATGAATAGATGAATATATAGATACATGAGTTTAAACCACTTTTTGTTAAAAAAAATATGTTTTTGTTTGAAAAAGTGAATGTTTTTAGGCCTGTGTTATACATGGATGGATGGAGTGATGGATGGATGGATGGATGGATGGATAGATAGATAAATAGATAGATAGATGAATAGATGAATATATAGATACATGAGTTTAAACAACTTTTTGTTAAAAAAAAAAAAGTTTTTGTTTGAAAAAGTGAATGTTTTTAGGCCTGTGTTATACATGGATGGATGGAGTGATGGAGTGATGGATGGATGGATGGATAGATAGATGGATAGATGGATAGATGGATAGATGGATAGATGAGTTTGATCGACTGTTTGTTCATATTTTTTTATTGTTTTGTGTTAAATATTGAAAGTAGTCTTTGGACTAATGGTTAGTTTGGGTTTAGGGTTAGTTTGGGGCTATGGTTAGGTTAGGGTTAAAATGGCATATAGGTAGGGAGGTAAAAACGACTTTCACCCTCATTAGTAACCACCCTCATTTGCATAAAGGGCATCTGATTGGCCGAATCTTAACTGTCCATATATCTGCAACGGTGTGTTTTATCTGTACGAAACTTGGTTTATATAGTAATTGATGTATGGCTAGTCGACTGGTGGTGGTTTGGTGCGCCTCTAGCGCCACCAGGTGTGTAGACACGGTACTGCACTTTATTTTTTAGATTTGTTTTTTTTTAACAGGGGTCTATTTTATAAATTGCTGTTGTATCTAGGGTTATTTTATATAGGGGTGGTCTATCCTGGTATATTTTGGGTAGGGTCTGTGTAGGTCCCGCCAGTGGTCAGTGTTTTTTGGTTTTGTTTTCTGTTTTTTTGTGCAGGTGGTGGGTAGGTTTAGCTGGTTAGGTGAGGTAGCGTGCCAGGCCTTTGGCCTTTGACCCTGCATCCATGCAGACGCCCTGACGCAAACTGAACTTGAGTTTTCCCCCAGCTGTTCACCTGTCAATGCAAAATGGTTGCATTTGCCGTGCATATCAGCACGAGTGCTGAAACAGCACCAATGCTGACAGGTAAGTGTCTATTTCTATAGATAGATTGATGGATGGAGTGATGGATGGATGGATGGATGGATGGATGGATGGATGGATGGATGGATGGATGGATGGATGGATGGATGGATAGATAGGTACATGAGTTGAAACAACTTTTTGTTAAAAAAAATGTTTTTGTTAAAAAAAATGTTTTTGTTTGAAAAAGTGAATGTTTTTTAGGCCTGTGTTACATTGATGGATGGAGTGATGGAGTGATGGATGGATGGATGGATGGATGGATAGATAGATGAATAGATGAATATATAGATACATGAGTTTAAACCACTTTTTGTTAAAAAAAATATGTTTTTGTTTGAAAAAGTGAATGTTTTTAGGCCTGTGTTATACATGGATGGATGGAGTGATGGAGTGATGGATGGATGGATGGATGGATGGATGGATAGATAGATAAATAGATAGATAGATGAATAGATGAATATATAGATACATGAGTTTAAACAACTTTTTGTTAAAAAAAAAAAAGTTTTTGTTTGAAAAAGTGAATGTTTTTAGGCCTGTGTTATACATGGATGGATGGAGTGATGGAGTGATGGAGTGATGGATGGATGGATGGATAGATAGATGGATAGATGGATAGATGGATAGATGGATAGATGAGTTTGATCGACTGTTTGTTCATATTTTTTTATTGTTTTGTGTTAAATATTGAAAGTAGTCTTTGGACTAATGGTTAGTTTGGGTTTAGGGTTAGTTTGGGGCTATGGTTAGGTTAGGTTAGGGTTAAAATGGCATATAGGTAGGGAGGTAAAAACGACTTTCACCCTCATTAGTAACCACCCTCATTTGCATAAAGGGCATCTGATTGGCCGAATCTTAACTGTCCATATATCTGCAACGGTGTGTTTTATCTGTACGAAACTTGGTTTATATAGTAATTGATGTATGGCTAGTCGACTGGTGGTGGTTTGGTGCGCCTCTAGCGCCACCAGGTGTGTAGACACGGTACTGCACTTTATTTTTTAGATTTGTTTTTTTTTAACAGGGGTCTATTTTATAAATTGCTGTTGTATCTAGGGTTATTTTATATAGGGGTGGTCTATCCTGGTATATTTTGGGTAGGGTCTGTGTAGGTCCCGCCAGTGGTCAGTGTTTTTTGGTTTTGTTTTCTGTTTTTTTGTGCAGGTGGTGGGTAGGTTTAGCTGGTTAGGTGAGGTAGCGTGCCAGGCCTTTGGCCTTTGACCCTGCATCCATGCAGACGCCCTGACGCAAACTGAACTTGAGTTTTCCCCCAGCTGTTCACCTGTCAATGCAAAATGGTTGCATTTGCCGTGCATATCAGCACGAGTGCTGAAACAGCACCAATGCTGACAGGTAAGTGTCTATTTCTATAGATAGATTGATGGATGGAGTGATGGATGGATGGATGGATGGATGGATGGATGGATGGATGGATGGATGGATGGATGGATGGATGGATAGATAGGTACATGAGTTGAAACAACTTTTTGTTAAAAAAAATGTTTTTGTTAAAAAAAATGTTTTTGTTTGAAAAAGTGAATGTTTTTTAGGCCTGTGTTACATTGATGGATGGAGTGATGGAGTGATGGATGGATGGATGGATGGATGGATAGATAGATGAATAGATGAATATATAGATACATGAGTTTAAACCACTTTTTGTTAAAAAAAATATGTTTTTGTTTGAAAAAGTGAATGTTTTTAGGCCTGTGTTATACATGGATGGATGGAGTGATGGAGTGATGGATGGATGGATGGATGGATGGATGGATAGATAGATAAATAGATAGATAGATGAATAGATGAATATATAGATACATGAGTTTAAACAACTTTTTGTTAAAAAAAAAAAAGTTTTTGTTTGAAAAAGTGAATGTTTTTAGGCCTGTGTTATACATGGATGGATGGAGTGATGGAGTGATGGAGTGATGGATGGATGGATGGATAGATAGATGGATAGATGGATAGATGGATAGATGGATAGATGAGTTTGATCGACTGTTTGTTCATATTTTTTTATTGTTTTGTGTTAAATATTGAAAGTAGTCTTTGGACTAATGGTTAGTTTGGGTTTAGGGTTAGTTTGGGGCTATGGTTAGGTTAGGTTAGGGTTAAAATGGCATATAGGTAGGGAGGTAAAAACGACTTTCACCCTCATTAGTAACCACCCTCATTTGCATAAAGGGCATCTGATTGGCCGAATCTTAACTGTCCATATATCTGCAACGGTGTGTTTTATCTGTACGAAACTTGGTTTATATAGTAATTGATGTATGGCTAGTCGACTGGTGGTGGTTTGGTGCGCCTCTAGCGCCACCAGGTGTGTAGACACGGTACTGCACTTTATTTTTTAGATTTGTTTTTTTTTAACAGGGGTCTATTTTATAAATTGCTGTTGTATCTAGGGTTATTTTATATAGGGGTGGTCTATCCTGGTATATTTTGGGTAGGGTCTGTGTAGGTCCCGCCAGTGGTCAGTGTTTTTTGGTTTTGTTTTCTGTTTTTTTGTGCAGGTGGTGGGTAGGTTTAGCTGGTTAGGTGAGGTAGCGTGCCAGGCCTTTGGCCTTTGACCCTGCATCCATGCAGACGCCCTGACGCAAACTGAACTTGAGTTTTCCCCCAGCTGTTCACCTGTCAATGCAAAATGGTTGCATTTGCCGTGCATATCAGCACGAGTGCTGAAACAGCACCAATGCTGACAGGTAAGTGTCTATTTCTATAGATAGATTGATGGATGGAGTGATGGATGGATGGATGGATGGATGGATGGATGGATGGATGGATGGATGGATGGATGGATGGATGGATGGATGGATGGATAGATAGGTACATGAGTTGAAACAACTTTTTGTTAAAAAAAATGTTTTTGTTAAAAAAAATGTTTTTGTTTGAAAAAGTGAATGTTTTTTAGGCCTGTGTTACATTGATGGATGGAGTGATGGAGTGATGGATGGATGGATGGATGGATGGATAGATAGATGAATAGATGAATATATAGATACATGAGTTTAAACCACTTTTTGTTAAAAAAAATATGTTTTTGTTTGAAAAAGTGAATGTTTTTAGGCCTGTGTTATACATGGATGGATGGAGTGATGGATGGATGGATGGATGGATGGATAGATAGATAAATAGATAGATAGATGAATAGATGAATATATAGATACATGAGTTTAAACAACTTTTTGTTAAAAAAAAAAAAGTTTTTGTTTGAAAAAGTGAATGTTTTTAGGCCTGTGTTATACATGGATGGATGGAGTGATGGAGTGATGGAGTGATGGATGGATGGATGGATAGATAGATGGATAGATGGATAGATGGATAGATGGATAGATGAGTTTGATCGACTGTTTGTTCATATTTTTTTATTGTTTTGTGTTAAATATTGAAAGTAGTCTTTGGACTAATGGTTAGTTTGGGTTTAGGGTTAGTTTGGGGCTATGGTTAGGTTAGGGTTAAAATGGCATATAGGTAGGGAGGTAAAAACGACTTTCACCCTCATTAGTAACCACCCTCATTTGCATAAAGGGCATCTGATTGGCCGAATCTTAACTGTCCATATATCTGCAACGGTGTGTTTTATCTGTACGAAACTTGGTTTATATAGTAATTGATGTATGGCTAGTCGACTGGTGGTGGTTTGGTGCGCCTCTAGCGCCACCAGGTGTGTAGACACGGTACTGCACTTTATTTTTTAGATTTGTTTTTTTTTAACAGGGGTCTATTTTATAAATTGCTGTTGTATCTAGGGTTATTTTATATAGGGGTGGTCTATCCTGGTATATTTTGGGTAGGGTCTGTGTAGGTCCCGCCAGTGGTCAGTGTTTTTTGGTTTTGTTTTCTGTTTTTTTGTGCAGGTGGTGGGTAGGTTTAGCTGGTTAGGTGAGGTAGCGTGCCAGGCCTTTGGCCTTTGACCCTGCATCCATGCAGACGCCCTGACGCAAACTGAACTTGAGTTTTCCCCCAGCTGTTCACCTGTCAATGCAAAATGGTTGCATTTGCCGTGCATATCAGCACGAGTGCTGAAACAGCACCAATGCTGACAGGTAAGTGTCTATTTCTATAGATAGATTGATGGATGGAGTGATGGATGGATGGATGGATGGATGGATGGATGGATGGATGGATGGATGGATGGATGGATGGATGGATAGATAGGTACATGAGTTGAAACAACTTTTTGTTAAAAAAAATGTTTTTGTTAAAAAAAATGTTTTTGTTTGAAAAAGTGAATGTTTTTTAGGCCTGTGTTACATTGATGGATGGAGTGATGGAGTGATGGATGGATGGATGGATGGATGGATGGATAGATAGATGAATAGATGAATATATAGATACATGAGTTTAAACCACTTTTTGTTAAAAAAAATATGTTTTTGTTTGAAAAAGTGAATGTTTTTAGGCCTGTGTTATACATGGATGGATGGAGTGATGGATGGATGGATGGATGGATGGATAGATAGATAAATAGATAGATAGATGAATAGATGAATATATAGATACATGAGTTTAAACAACTTTTTGTTAAAAAAAAAAAAGTTTTTGTTTGAAAAAGTTAGGGTTAGAGTTAGGTTAGGGTTAGGGTTAGGGTTAGGGTTAGAGTTAGGGTTAGGTAGGGAGGTAAAAACGACTTTCACCCTCATTAGTAACCACCCTCATTTGCATAAAGGGCATCTGATTGGCCGAATCTTAACTGTCCATATATCTGCAACGGTGTGTTTTATCTGTACGAAACTTGGTTTATATAGTAATTGATGTATGGCTAGTCGACTGGTGGTGGTTTGGTGCGCCTCTAGCGCCACCAGGTGTGTAGACACGGTACTGCACTTTATTTTTTAGATTTGTTTTTTTTTAACAGGGGTCTATTTTATAAATTGCTGTTGTATCTAGGGTTATTTTATATAGGGGTGGTCTATCCTGGTATATTTTGGGTAGGGTCTGTGTAGGTCCCGCCAGTGGTCAGTGTTTTTTGGTTTTGTTTTCTGTTTTTTTGTGCAGGTGGTGGGTAGGTTTAGCTGGTTAGGTGAGGTAGCGTGCCAGGCCTTTGGCCTTTGACCCTGCATCCATGCAGACGCCCTGACGCAAACTGAACTTGAGTTTTCCCCCAGCTGTTCACCTGTCAATGCAAAATGGTTGCATTTGCCGTGCATATCAGCACGAGTGCTGAAACAGCACCAATGCTGACAGGTAAGTGTCTATTTCTATAGATAGATTGATGGATGGAGTGATGGATGGATGGATGGATGGATGGATGGATGGATGGATGGATGGATGGATGGATGGATGGATAGATAGGTACATGAGTTGAAACAACTTTTTGTTAAAAAAAATGTTTTTGTTAAAAAAAATGTTTTTGTTTGAAAAAGTGAATGTTTTTTAGGCCTGTGTTACATTGATGGATGGAGTGATGGAGTGATGGATGGATGGATGGATGGATGGATAGATAGATGAATAGATGAATATATAGATACATGAGTTTAAACCACTTTTTGTTAAAAAAAATATGTTTTTGTTTGAAAAAGTGAATGTTTTTAGGCCTGTGTTATACATGGATGGATGGAGTGATGGATGGATGGATGGATGGATGGATAGATAGATAAATAGATAGATAGATGAATAGATGAATATATAGATACATGAGTTTAAACAACTTTTTGTTAAAAAAAAAAAAGTTTTTGTTTGAAAAAGTGAATGTTTTTAGGCCTGTGTTATACATGGATGGATGGAGTGATGGAGTGATGGATGGATGGATGGATAGATAGATGGATAGATGGATAGATGGATAGATGGATAGATGAGTTTGATCGACTGTTTGTTCATATTTTTTTATTGTTTTGTGTTAAATATTGAAAGTAGTCTTTGGACTAATGGTTAGTTTGGGTTTAGGGTTAGTTTGGGGCTATGGTTAGGTTAGGGTTAAAATGGCATATAGGTAGGGAGGTAAAAACGACTTTCACCCTCATTAGTAACCACCCTCATTTGCATAAAGGGCATCTGATTGGCCGAATCTTAACTGTCCATATATCTGCAACGGTGTGTTTTATCTGTACGAAACTTGGTTTATATAGTAATTGATGTATGGCTAGTCGACTGGTGGTGGTTTGGTGCGCCTCTAGCGCCACCAGGTGTGTAGACACGGTACTGCACTTTATTTTTTAGATTTGTTTTTTTTTAACAGGGGTCTATTTTATAAATTGCTGTTGTATCTAGGGTTATTTTATATAGGGGTGGTCTATCCTGGTATATTTTGGGTAGGGTCTGTGTAGGTCCCGCCAGTGGTCAGTGTTTTTTGGTTTTGTTTTCTGTTTTTTTGTGCAGGTGGTGGGTAGGTTTAGCTGGTTAGGTGAGGTAGCGTGCCAGGCCTTTGGCCTTTGACCCTGCATCCATGCAGACGCCCTGACGCAAACTGAACTTGAGTTTTCCCCCAGCTGTTCACCTGTCAATGCAAAATGGTTGCATTTGCCGTGCATATCAGCACGAGTGCTGAAACAGCACCAATGCTGACAGGTAAGTGTCTATTTCTATAGATAGATTGATGGATGGAGTGATGGATGGATGGATGGATGGATGGATGGATGGATGGATGGATGGATGGATGGATGGATGGATGGATGGATAGATAGGTACATGAGTTGAAACAACTTTTTGTTAAAAAAAATGTTTTTGTTAAAAAAAATGTTTTTGTTTGAAAAAGTGAATGTTTTTTAGGCCTGTGTTACATTGATGGATGGAGTGATGGAGTGATGGATGGATGGATGGATGGATGGATAGATAGATGAATAGATGAATATATAGATACATGAGTTTAAACCACTTTTTGTTAAAAAAAATATGTTTTTGTTTGAAAAAGTGAATGTTTTTAGGCCTGTGTTATACATGGATGGATGGAGTGATGGAGTGATGGATGGATGGATGGATGGATGGATGGATAGATAGATAAATAGATAGATAGATGAATAGATGAATATATAGATACATGAGTTTAAACAACTTTTTGTTAAAAAAAAAAAAGTTTTTGTTTGAAAAAGTGAATGTTTTTAGGCCTGTGTTATACATGGATGGATGGAGTGATGGAGTGATGGAGTGATGGATGGATGGATGGATAGATAGATGGATAGATGGATAGATGGATAGATGGATAGATGAGTTTGATCGACTGTTTGTTCATATTTTTTTATTGTTTTGTGTTAAATATTGAAAGTAGTCTTTGGACTAATGGTTAGTTTGGGTTTAGGGTTAGTTTGGGGCTATGGTTAGGTTAGGTTAGGGTTAAAATGGCATATAGGTAGGGAGGTAAAAACGACTTTCACCCTCATTAGTAACCACCCTCATTTGCATAAAGGGCATCTGATTGGCCGAATCTTAACTGTCCATATATCTGCAACGGTGTGTTTTATCTGTACGAAACTTGGTTTATATAGTAATTGATGTATGGCTAGTCGACTGGTGGTGGTTTGGTGCGCCTCTAGCGCCACCAGGTGTGTAGACACGGTACTGCACTTTATTTTTTAGATTTGTTTTTTTTTAACAGGGGTCTATTTTATAAATTGCTGTTGTATCTAGGGTTATTTTATATAGGGGTGGTCTATCCTGGTATATTTTGGGTAGGGTCTGTGTAGGTCCCGCCAGTGGTCAGTGTTTTTTGGTTTTGTTTTCTGTTTTTTTGTGCAGGTGGTGGGTAGGTTTAGCTGGTTAGGTGAGGTAGCGTGCCAGGCCTTTGGCCTTTGACCCTGCATCCATGCAGACGCCCTGACGCAAACTGAACTTGAGTTTTCCCCCAGCTGTTCACCTGTCAATGCAAAATGGTTGCATTTGCCGTGCATATCAGCACGAGTGCTGAAACAGCACCAATGCTGACAGGTAAGTGTCTATTTCTATAGATAGATTGATGGATGGAGTGATGGATGGATGGATGGATGGATGGATGGATGGATGGATGGATGGATGGATGGATGGATGGATGGATAGATAGGTACATGAGTTGAAACAACTTTTTGTTAAAAAAAATGTTTTTGTTAAAAAAAATGTTTTTGTTTGAAAAAGTGAATGTTTTTTAGGCCTGTGTTACATTGATGGATGGAGTGATGGAGTGATGGATGGATGGATGGATGGATGGATAGATAGATGAATAGATGAATATATAGATACATGAGTTTAAACCACTTTTTGTTAAAAAAAATATGTTTTTGTTTGAAAAAGTGAATGTTTTTAGGCCTGTGTTATACATGGATGGATGGAGTGATGGAGTGATGGATGGATGGATGGATGGATGGATGGATAGATAGATAAATAGATAGATAGATGAATAGATGAATATATAGATACATGAGTTTAAACAACTTTTTGTTAAAAAAAAAAAAGTTTTTGTTTGAAAAAGTGAATGTTTTTAGGCCTGTGTTATACATGGATGGATGGAGTGATGGAGTGATGGAGTGATGGATGGATGGATGGATAGATAGATGGATAGATGGATAGATGGATAGATGGATAGATGAGTTTGATCGACTGTTTGTTCATATTTTTTTATTGTTTTGTGTTAAATATTGAAAGTAGTCTTTGGACTAATGGTTAGTTTGGGTTTAGGGTTAGTTTGGGGCTATGGTTAGGTTAGGTTAGGGTTAAAATGGCATATAGGTAGGGAGGTAAAAACGACTTTCACCCTCATTAGTAACCACCCTCATTTGCATAAAGGGCATCTGATTGGCCGAATCTTAACTGTCCATATATCTGCAACGGTGTGTTTTATCTGTACGAAACTTGGTTTATATAGTAATTGATGTATGGCTAGTCGACTGGTGGTGGTTTGGTGCGCCTCTAGCGCCACCAGGTGTGTAGACACGGTACTGCACTTTATTTTTTAGATTTGTTTTTTTTTAACAGGGGTCTATTTTATAAATTGCTGTTGTATCTAGGGTTATTTTATATAGGGGTGGTCTATCCTGGTATATTTTGGGTAGGGTCTGTGTAGGTCCCGCCAGTGGTCAGTGTTTTTTGGTTTTGTTTTCTGTTTTTTTGTGCAGGTGGTGGGTAGGTTTAGCTGGTTAGGTGAGGTAGCGTGCCAGGCCTTTGGCCTTTGACCCTGCATCCATGCAGACGCCCTGACGCAAACTGAACTTGAGTTTTCCCCCAGCTGTTCACCTGTCAATGCAAAATGGTTGCATTTGCCGTGCATATCAGCACGAGTGCTGAAACAGCACCAATGCTGACAGGTAAGTGTCTATTTCTATAGATAGATTGATGGATGGAGTGATGGATGGATGGATGGATGGATGGATGGATGGATGGATGGATGGATGGATGGATGGATGGATGGATGGATGGATGGATAGATAGGTACATGAGTTGAAACAACTTTTTGTTAAAAAAAATGTTTTTGTTAAAAAAAATGTTTTTGTTTGAAAAAGTGAATGTTTTTTAGGCCTGTGTTACATTGATGGATGGAGTGATGGAGTGATGGATGGATGGATGGATGGATGGATAGATAGATGAATAGATGAATATATAGATACATGAGTTTAAACCACTTTTTGTTAAAAAAAATATGTTTTTGTTTGAAAAAGTGAATGTTTTTAGGCCTGTGTTATACATGGATGGATGGAGTGATGGATGGATGGATGGATGGATGGATAGATAGATAAATAGATAGATAGATGAATAGATGAATATATAGATACATGAGTTTAAACAACTTTTTGT